>NC_037671.1:89579842-89594160 GCF_003255815.1 Theropithecus gelada | reverse complement strand
AAAAAAAAAAAAAAAAAAAAAAAAAAAAAGAAGAATACGATCCATTCTAGTGAGATTTATTAAAATAATAATAAAATAAATCTTCAGTTCTTCAAAAACTAAGGGACAGAGAGATTGTAGTATTAAGTATCCACCAAAAATAAACCCTGTTAAGCACAGGAATGCGTTGGTAAAAATTGAGTTTAATTATAATTACCACATAAAAGTCAATAAAGCATCATTCCCAGAGAGATAAGGTCACCAAATCCCACAAGTACAGTTGCACTTCCTTTCTCGTCAAATCATCTGAAATTATTATATTCTTCTGACTGTATCTTCTCTCCACTGTCATTCATTATATACAGTTGTTGGCTGGTTCTCTCAGGTTGCAATGATAACTATGACGCCCTTCACGATTTCAAAGAACTTCCACCCACCCTCTTATGGCTAGAGATGCCTAACTATCGCACAGCTTGTATTATAACATCCAACAAGATCTTCTTTCTTTGTCTCTTTGCCACAGGTCTAGTCCTCCAGTACACAGATGGCATTAAAAAGAGACTACAGAGGAAAGTACACAAGTTACAGAACACACTTATCTCAGGATAGTGTGATGGAAGGCTCATTAACCAAGAACATTTGCAGCATGAGGTGCCAACATCCGTTTGTATTATATTCAGCAAAAAGTCCACCATAGTAGCTTGCATTGTCACAGAAGCTAGAAAGCACCTTGAGAAATATATTTTTTAATAGCATGTTGTAGCCTGGAGAAGGCAAGATTGGCAGGACAATGGCAGTGTTTCAGAAAGCAATGCAAGCCTGCATCAAGCTAATGACAGCAGGAATACAGAGGAAGGTATGATGCCAGGCTGAACATGAAGAGAAAGGCAGAAGATTTCTTAGATGACTCCCAAGATAATTCTTAGGTTACTTACATATATTAGTTCAGTAAGTGTTTGCTACATGAATGAGACAATGACTATTCAAAGTTAGGTTCACGGACTAGCTGTCAAACTATTTGTCGCTAACCCACATAACAAGATAAAGAGCTTGCTTCAAAAAGTAAGTGAATTAGATCATGAAGCACATTGTTTAGTTCAACTGACTTCTTTTTTTCCATAGGAAGATTGTTTGTGTGAAGGAAGCAGTACATTGGTACATTCACTCATAGCCTCACCTTCATTAGGAACCAGCAATTTGACAGCATATGTGGTTCTGGTCAGATCCTAAATAATAGGCCGCTACACTTGATTCAGCTGGGGATCCAGAGGCAGTAAAGTCGTCTGACAATGTCTGTGATATCAATGCTGAATAAAGATGCTCTTAGTGCCAGGGTGAATCTAGGGCAGACTTTTGGAGCTGGTGAATTGATGGCTCTAAGGAACAATGCATTTGACTCTTACAAGCCAGTTCCTGCCTTGAGCTCAAAGAAACGGCTACGCTGATATTGCTGTGAGCTAGAGCTGGATTCATGATAACTATAGTAACTACACAAAAGGTAAATTGGATCTCATAATCAAATGGCTGTTTAAAAGATCTCACTCACCAAACTGAGGTATTTAAAAAATCACATATAATGAATAGCTTTGGCCATCTGTAGAACGTTTCCTGATGGTTTGTGAATATAAAATGAAAAGTCATCCTTCAATTGATACATTCAGCTGCTTGTATCAAAAAACCTAAATTAAACTGGCTCCCACAACAAGGGAATTTACTTGATTACATGAATGAAAGTCTAGAGGCAGGCAGGGCTCTGGCCTTGACTTAATACAATGACTCTGACCCCATTTCCATGCATTGCTCTGTGTTCTTCCTTCTGCCATGAGGCTTTGCCTTCAGATTGTCAGAAAAGTCGCTTTAGCCATTCTGGCCTTACACCCATACTCTTTCTATGGCTACTGCTTAAAAGTAGGGAAACTTTTTCGGAATAGCCCCTCCGCCAAATTTACCTTCATATCCATTTATCCAGCCTGTCATAGCACAAATTTTTTGACCAAGCCCTCCAGCCATGGACATGGTATGGGAGCTTAGGCCTCACATCCTAAAACTGACACTGGTGCTGGCTTGGGAGTAAGACTTTTCTGGGATTTTCATAGACTAATTAGAGCTCATCCTTTTAGCTGAAGTCGATGCCCCAAACCTCCTAGCTGCTGCAAAATGGATGACTCAAAGCCCCATGTTCAATACAAAGTCTAACCCAAGCCTCATTAAAGAGCAGACAACCTACAGTGTAAGCTAATAAAAATAAACAATAATTTAAACATTATAAAATGAAGTAATGTGACAAGAGATGTTTTTGATAATAGATACGTCCAAAAGAGAAAGATTGCCTAAAGAGAATTGGGAGGTTAGATTGTGTGTCTGAGTGTAGCAGTGACCAAGGAAAATTATGTTGTGATTCTAGAAGATGGATTCCAGTAATTTAGGCAGAAACAACTGCAGGGCAGAGAAGGATTAACTCCAAGTTATGTTAGCCTGAGGAGACTTCCCTTGGGCAATACCTAATCTCTTTGTTGTAAATTCTATGCTCGCCAAGCAACCTTCTGAATTATTATTTGTCCTTCTGAGTGACTGACCCCACAAAAAAGGAATGCCTGGTTGAAAAAATGCTCCTGATTTTAAAAATAAGTTCTATTTCCCATGGTAAATTGGGACTGTGGTTTATAAATCATTCTCTTTTGTATTTTGTTAGAGAGAATCTATCCCTCAAAGTCTGTTCACTGTGACAAAATAATAGAAGTGAGATCTTGAAAGGGAAAAGCTAAGACCTAAACCCAAGACCATAATGTCTCCATCAAGGTATAATCCCCATGAGACCTGGCCTAAATCTGCCAGCTGTCTTCTCCTTACCTGGGAACTAATGTGTGAGCAGCCCAACAGAAAATCCACCAAGCAATCTCCTAATCCTTAATTGAAGAGAGGGCCCTGAGAGAGATGCTTAAGCATAGGGGTTATGAACCAAGTTTTTAGGATCAAAGAAATGTGGAGATAAGTCCAGGCTCCTCCTACTAACAATGTGATTATGGGCAAGTAGTTTAACCTCTAAGATCCAATAACTCCAATGATGAAATGGTGAATATATAATAGAGTTGTTATAGTGATTAAATAAGACAAAGTTCACAAAGTGCCTGACATGTGATTCGTGGGTTTTTGTTTTTGTTTGATTTTTGATTGTTTGTTTATTTTTAGAGATAGGGTCTCACTTTGTCACCCAGACTGGAATATAGTGGCATGATCACAACGAACAGCATCCTTGAACTCCTGGACTCAAGCAATCCTCCTACCTCTGCCTTTCAGTTTAGCTGGGACTGCAGGCACACACCACCATGCTCAGCTAAATTTTTTTAATATTTTGTAGAGACGGGCCCTTGCTATGTTGCCCAGGCTGGTCTTGAACTCCTGGTCTCAAGCACTCCTCCTACCTCAGTCTCTCAAAGCACTAGGATTATAAGCATGATACGTTGCACCCAACCTGTTCTTTGTTTTTGTTTTTGATTTTTTTTAATGTTGTGGCCCTTGTGTCAATATTATGACTTCTGCATTTTACTGAAAGGCACCTGCTAACTTTGTCCAGTAAAGTGCTCCATGATAAACAAGAGCTCAGTAAATGTGCCTGAGTGAGGCAACTGAAGAAAATGAGAGAAAAATGTAATCCGAGAGGCCTCTGTAATTTCCAACATTCAATCTTACTCCAGATTAACTCAGTGTGAGACCCCAGCATAGTCTGACTATCATCTGCTTCCTAATCAAGTAGCAGTCTAGTCACACAGCTTGTATTTATTTCTGAATTGTTAAGGAAAACAACCTAGAAAATACCACAGAACATTAATTTAAAAGAGTGAGGAAACTGTGTTATGTGAGGAATCATTAAAGAAATTAAAGTATACTTACTCTAGAAACAAGAAGCCAAAAGAGAAAAAGTAGGAAACATTAGCCTTCCTCAAATATTTGAAGGACTATAATGTAGAAGAGAGAATAGAGTCCATCTACGTTTTGCTTGTCTGTCTCCCCAGCAGATTGATAAATGCCTTGAAGGAAGAGAATGTGTCTCATCCATCATTGTATTCCCAGAAATCAACTTGATATTGGGGACATTATGAATACTCAATAAGTGTTTGTTGATTGAATGAGAAGATAGATGGATGGATGGAAGGATGGATGGAAGATGGGATGAATGGATGATAAGATGGAGAGAGAGGGACAGATGGATACATATTACTTAAACCATTATAAGATGTTAATGCTAGCAGCAGCACTGGAAAAGAGACCTAATTTGTATGAATGCTGACTAAACCAACAGAAGCCATGATATCGAGTTCAGTACCCTTTCTACTACCTTTTTTTCTATTCAAATCTGATAAACTGAGACGATATCCATTATAATATAATCCTGGTGTTGGACTCTTACGAGCTGTGTTGTAACCCCCTGAAAATTCCTATATTGAAGTCCTAACCCCCAATATCTCAGAATTCAACCTTATTTGAAGGTATCATTGTACAGACATAATTAGTTAAAATGAGGTCATACTGGAGTAGACTGAGCCACTAATCCAGTGTGACTGGTGTTCTTATAAAAAGAGAAATTCGGACACAGACAGGAATAGAAGGAAGATGATGTGAAGAGACGCAGGAAGGAGATGACCATCTACAAGCCAAGGAGAGAGGCCTGGAACAGATACTTTCCTTCCAGCCTTCAGAAGGAACCGATCTTGTTGACACTTTGATCTTGGACTTCTGGTCTCCAGAACTGTGAAACCATACATTTCTGTTGTTTAAGCTACCCAGTCTATGATACTTTGCTATAGCAGCCTAATATAACATAATAGGCTATATATATTATAATTTGTAACTAATACAGAAAGATGGTAAGACCAGAAGATAGGAGCCTGAGTTCATGATTCCTGAATCACCTCTGACTAAAAGCACTTCACTGCAGATATACCTACATTGGATTGAGAGTTGATCAAGAAAGGAAATTTTTATTGTGTCAAACTGATGAATTTTGAGAACGTATTTATTATAGCAGTGTATAGTCTATCTTCACGCTGCTTTTAAAGACATACCCAAGACTGGATAGTTTATAAAGGAAAGAGGTTTAATGAACTCACAGTTCCACATGGCTGGGAAGGTCTCACAATCATGGTGGAAGGCAAACAAGGAGCTAAGTCACATCTTACAAGGCAGCAGGCAAGAGAGTGTGTGCAGGCGACCTCCCCTTTACAAAACCATCAGTTCTCTAGAGACACATTCACTATCACAGGAACAGCATGGGAAAGACCCACCCTATGATTCGATTACTTACCACTGGGTCCCTCCCATGACTCATGAGAATTATGGAAACTACAATTCAAGTTGACATTTGGGTGGGGACACAGCCAAAACATATCAAGCAGCTAGCATTACCTAACATAGAATTTAAGTAATTTAACTGCCAAGAAATTTTAAAAGTTATTTTACCTGAAAACAAATATGGACATAGCACAAAGAATAATGCAACATCCATGATTTTTCTTTTTTCTTTTTTTTTTTTTTTTTTTTTGAGTCCAGGCTGGTCTCTAACTCCTGGTCTCAAGAAGTGATCTGCCTGACTTGGCCTCCCAAAGTGCTGGGATTATAGGCATGAGCCATCACACCCAGTCCAGGAAAACTTTTGGAATTAAAAAAAAACCTCTAAGAAAATTTAAGTTTACAGAAATATATTTTGGCATAATTCCCCCAAATTCTCCCCAAGATATAAATTTACTGTCTTCTGTATTTGGAGATAAGGTCTTTAAACAGGGTAAGTAAGATAAAATGCGATCACTAAGGTGGACTCTAATTCAATAGGACTGGTATCCTTATAAGAAGACATTAGGAGGATGCAAACACCCAGAGAGGGAAGACAATGTGAAGATATCTACAAGCTAAGAGAGGTCCTCAGAAGAACAACCCTGATGACCCCTTGTTCTTGGACTTCAAGCCTCCAGAACTGTGAGGAATAAACTGCTATTGTTTAAGCCTGTGGTTTTTGTTATGGCAACTCTAGTAAATCAACACAGACTCAGAGCCCTTTCCCCCATGTAATGTGAGTTTAATGTATTTAATCCAACTGCTCTATATTACAGTACTGAAGAGGGCACTTTGCCTGGTGTACACAATGGAAGCCTATCGCAATTTTTGCCAAGGACATTATACTTTGCTGTGTGCTCATTACAGCCCCACATATCTTTTACTCGAACCTCAAAAGAACCACGTTACATTGGTAAGACACATAGGACATGAAGGCTTAGGCTGATTTAGTGACCTACTGAAAGACACAATGCTGGTAAGCAGTGGAGCCACCCAATTCAAAACCCAACCTTCTAACCCCTTCTCTCTCTAAGAACAGCAGCAAATATTTATTGAGCACATACTATATGCCAGCACAATTCTGTGTACTTTACATTCAGTATTTTATTTAGTATCTACAACAAACTCGTGGGGTAGGGTCTATCATCAATCCCCACTTTGTAGATAAGAAAACTGAGAATTCTGCAGGATAAGTGACTTGCCCACCATCACACAATAAGTGATGATATCAAGCCTTGAACCCAAGCCACCACCCTCCAGAGACTAGATATTTAACCACGCACCTATTGCTCTAATTCATCTCAGTCTTCTCTTCATGAACCTCTTTCACACCTGGCATAATGTTCTCTCTTTCCAGCAAATGCTCCAGCTGTTGCTAAAATATCCACCCTCCACACCTCCTGCCTTGCAGAGCAGGTGCACTGGGCCCACCTCTGGAGTCAGGGACTTCCTGCCCTCTAAATGCAGGCGGTGACCCAGGGCTTGAAATTTGATGTCAGTGAGTGACAGTTTCTGATTAAACCATGTCAGAGGCAGAGGAGTTTGCTGCTACTGTATTTTTTCACTCTGAGCACTCAGTGGCTTTCCTCCTTGATTCAGGATCACAGCCAACATGGAAGCTGAAATCCTTTCTGACAACGTTTGCTGGATTGCCACAGTGAATTAGTCCAGATCCCCATGGACTGCCTTTCTCTTTGTGCCAGCTTGTCACAGTAGCAGCAGCAAGGAGGGTGACCCAGTGCTTTTAGTCTAGACACATAGTCATCAGAGGCCCTCAGGGCTCCGGGCAAATTTACAAGCTTTTGAGACAAGGACCTGTCTGATAACAAAACCAACACCTGATAACTGACACCCTCAAGATAGAGAGTGCTGCAAAGAAATAGAGAAGTGACAGCCTTCTCAGCATGTCATTCCATTTCACCTCATCTACTTTTGCTTGGTTTCATGATGTCAGCTTCATATGTACAGCCCTCTTTCTAAGAGACTAGATTCACCTCTTTGACACCAGAAGTACCCTCGCCAGGCCTTCCTCTCTGCCTTGGAGAAGGTGTGTTCTCCTGCTCCTTCCCTCCACTGTTTTCCGAAGTCCAGAGTTCCTGCTGATCTCATCATGAACCCCTGCAAAGGTCGGTGGAAAAATCCTACAACTCTCACCCCCAGGGGCCACCATGCTCAGCACAAACACGTCTAGCAAAAGGCCTGCAAAAGAAATAAGACAGTCAGGTGTGGGTCTTTGTTTCTGAGATCTTTATGTCCAGATTTCCATCCAGGTACAGGGAGGGCTGCTACAAAGGGAGAAATGCCTAAACAGGACATGAATATACATAGATAGTAACCCTATTTCAGATCATAGAGAATAAAGAGTATCCCTCCTTGAGTTTTAAAAAAATACTCTGTACTCAGAATGAGCAAAGTAAAGCTAAATGAAGGTCAAGAGTTTCTCTCTCTCTCTCTCTCTCACACACACACACACACAAACACACACACACACACAGCTTCTAAAATCAACCATTTTATGTATGAGGTTCTTAGAATGCTGGATGATGTGGCAGTGTGTGAATTCCTTATAAAATGCAAGTGACATGTGCAGAAAAGAGTTGCAGACCATTCTACCCAGTCACTCTGGCTGCACTGCAAGTCCGGGCTCGAGAACTAAAAATCTATCTCAGATAATTGACATTTATTTGATTGAAACAGCAGGGTGCCCTCCATCACCATGGGAGGAGACCATATGGAAGAACAGTGCGAGTGAAGATAATGTTTGTCTACTGAGTGTGCCAATGTGTTTAGAGATTATTCACAGGGCTCTGGGGACTCCAGTATGATAATGTTTCAGCCAAATTAGAATCAGATTAATTGCTCTAATCTAATGGAAAGACAATGTTTATCAAATTATTGCTCTTTTCACCACATGATATTGCAGTGTCATTATTCTTTGGGTTTAAGAAAGGAAATGAAAAGACTCTTGTAACACATCTGCTCAAGAGTTATATGATAGTGCTTTTCCCACTACACACGGGACTGTAATGCAGTTGGCAATTCTGTGAAGTAACCAATGAATTAAAGTAAAAGATCTGTAGTGGATAAATCTGCTGGAGTCCTATGATATCAGTTCATATTTTGATAAGACTATCTAAAGTCAATTAACTTTTTCCAGATTTGAGAGATGTTCTGCTTCATATTATGTATGAAGTGTTTTCCTCTATAAACAGGGAAGTGCTTTTTTTAAAAACCGTAAGTGGCACTTACAACAAAATTCTAAAACTCCTTTTCAAAATATCAAAATCAGCCCAGTTTTTTTAACACTCAGAGAGGAAGTGGGACGCTTAGAAACTCATAACTTGTAACCCTCTATGGATTTATGCAACAGTGTGAAATCGTCTCCGCTTTATAAGACATAGAGGACTCCATCAGCTCCTCAGCACTAAAGGAGTTGCCCATCTCACTGCCTCTCTCTGGCCCACCATTTGCATCCCTGAGAATTCTCAGAGGTGTCAAGCACCGACCAGGTGTCAGTCTAAGAGGTACAGAGAATCACATCCAAGCCAGTGGCCTCACCGAAAGGTGCTGGCTATGAGTCAGTGCTTTCCAACACCTACTAGGCTGTACGCCCAGCTCCAACTGGGAATTTGGGAGGGAGATAGAGAAGGAATTTTCTCCCATCTACATCTCCACAGGGTGCCCTTTTGGCCCCTGCAGAGAAGGGAAGAAGAATCAAGCGGCACAATTTGTATGTTCACTCGTGTGCACACTGATTATTTCAAAATAACAGCAGTGCAAAGCCTTCAAATGTCCATGAAGGCTGTTGGGAGGTAACTGTCAGGCTTCCGGTGGGCCACATGACAAGTCCAGCCATCACTTTTTTCTTTTAGAACCAGTGCCCTTTGGAGAAGGATCTTATCAAGCAGGACAAGACAGATGAGAAAAAATTGAAATTATTTTTCTTATCACTAATTCTACATTTATGTAATAGTTCTAACAGGAGACAGAAATTTCACCCGCATCTCCCTTTTGTAGTTTGCTCTTCAGATTTATAGCTTACAAAACATTGATTAATATCTCTAAGGTTACCCATCCTCCTTCTCCCTCCCCAAACATGTGTCATATTCTCCAATTCAGACTGGCAAACCATGTAATCACAGAGGCTAAACTATCTAGGTTGAGATCTAGAACACACACTTTAATTTACACCATTGCTAACTTTTCCTGTCTTGTACACTAAACTCATGCTTTGGGCTTGAAATTTTTAAAAAGACCATGATTATACCTGTCTTTACTGAGTTGGTCTAAACAATGTCTCATATGTCACTATAGCCTATATTTGTCGGGTGTCGAGAAAAGGTTAGGCACACATGAATAGAGTCGATTGCACCCTGATCTGTCGAAGCTCAAATCTTGCTGTGATTTTCATGTTGCTGCTGCAACAATGGACTCCCCTGTGCTAAAAAGAGTCATTGTTAAGAAATAAGTGAAGGATCGTAGCTGTATTGATGCCTAAGAAAACAGTGTGTGTTTTCCAAGACAAAGCACAGAGCTGTAGATCTTCATTAATTGCAATGCACTGGAACAAGAGCAAATACAACCACTGTAATTAACAACGTGATGCCTATAACCCCTGTCTAAATGCTTTCATTTCACTATTATTTAACAGTAAGAGCCTGATAAATTATTTTAATCCTTATTTTTGCAGTTCATTTTGGAAAGGTTGTGTGACTCAGCCCGAGGCATATTCATACATTCATTTACATTTTTATTTTAAATACTTTCATTATCAAACTTCTTTAAACCCTACCTCTATCATTAGAACTGAATTTCAAAACTTTTATTGTAAACTAAGTGTTTGTAGTAACATTAGGGGAATTCACACAAATATTGTGAATACAATGGGCATTTTTTTAACCTCTTAAGATGGAAAAAATAAAACCATTCTTAACTAAATCAAAGTAATAACTTCAGCAATACATTCAAATAGTTGCCAGCTGAGGTCAACTTACATAGACATGGAGGAACAACCTGCCCATCCACAAATATTTATCTAATGCTTATAATGTATACACGTTAAAGGAAAAAGGCATGTCATTCTGACCCACAAGTTAGGGAGGCAAGATAAAGAGCAATGAAAAATTCAGAGAACAATTATATGCTGATTTAAGTGGTTGTGACTGTAATTACAATAGAAATTCAAACAAGAGAGAAATTGGTTTTGAATAAAGTAAAAGAATGCTTTTATAGAGAAAGTAACATTTATATTTGTCCTTGAGAGCTAAATATGATTCAATGAAGGGTAAAAAGAACAGCAAAATCTGGGCACAGAGAAAGAATGAAGGATTGAGTAAGGAGAGGAAAAGGCCCACCAGCTGACCAAGAGAATGTTTAGTAATCGAGACTAACACTAGAACAGTAGTGACAGGAAATAGTCCACAGGAAATGTCTAAAACAAGCAGACGGACTTCACTTAGTACAGTAGGCAGTATTGGAAGCAATGAGAACCAGGCCCCTCCCACCCTCACACCCACCCACTGGGTTCATTACATTAAATCCAACTATAACCTCAATTACAATTAAATTTTAGCCAAACTCCTCATTAAAGCATTTTGTTAAACTGCAAATGTTTGATAAAATTTAACTTTCCAGGCTAAATATTTCTTCCTTTTTATTTAAAAGGTTACCAAAAATGACTCCAATACTAGCAAAGTACTTCTGTTTTCTATGATTTCATCAAAATAAATTGATGACATTTGTAGAAAGCTAGTAGCTGGATGATTGGAAGAAGGAGGCCCTGGATTCAAAGAGGTAAGACATAGAGCTGACAAGATTAGGACTTCAGCAGGGATAGTGGCACCAGGCTTTTATACAAGCAAAGTAGGTAATCATACAAGCTGCTTATTTTCAGAGGTTCCTATTCATAGTGATTGAAACTAAGATTTAGAGCCTCATTGTTTCAATTCAAAGCTTTGATTCCACTTCAATTTAAAGAACCTTGAGTTAAGCTAATAGGATTGGGCAATGTGACAAAATGTTATCAGATAATCCTACCTCAGGGATGATGAGTTTAAAGAGTTTTTGTGTTTTTGTTTTTTGAGAAAGGGAGAATTTTGACTAGAGGAAGGAAGAGAGACTGCCAGCACTGTAAACTTGAGGGAATCGTAAACAGATATCATTGAGGGTGCTCAGAGTCCACAACTATTTTAGGGAGGCTCTCCAAAGCAAATTTTGCAGGCTTCAGTTTTATCCAGGATGGTGTTGGGGGGTGGAGGGAAAGGCATACAGAAGATGAAAAAATATCAAAAGCATTTTGAAATAAAAGGACAAAGCTAATGCAGATTGCATGAAGGAGATGGGTAACGTAAAACATAACTTCAAAGTTATTTGAAGACTATAATATGGCTGGGATGACTAACAAAAATAAAGGGGCTATAAAAAGGACCCCATTTTAGAGGTAAGTAAGACCCTTTACTTTTCCGTCCAATTAGAGTTCAGCTGTAACCAGTAGGGGATGCATAATTTGTTCAAGGGTAAAAGTAGGATTATAAATGCAGATTTGAAAGTCATTCATCAAAAGTGATTGCTGATGTCAAGAGGGGTATGTGTGGAAAATGGAGAGCAAAGAATACAGCTTTGGCTCTGGGAAACAGGAATGAGAGTAAGAGTAGAATAGGAGTTAGCAAAACACAGGAAAAAAAGAACAGGGAAAAAAAGACAGCACATTGCTATGAAAGTAATGAGAGATTTTTTTTAATGAGTGGTCAGTATTATCAAGTGTCTAAAGGAGTCAAAGTTGATAGGAACTGAAGGAAGTCATTAGATCTGGAAAGAAAGAATTTATTAGTTATCTTTGAGAAACCCAATGCACTGGGGTAATACAAATATAAAACAGAACAACAGAACCCAGATGACTAACTGTTAAGATGTCAGAGAAGAGAATGATATGGACAGAAAAGAGACAAAAATGGTAAGAAGTGATGTCCCAGAGTCAAGGGAGGCTGTAACCAGGGCTAAGAGTTTGCTGTCTTTGAGTCTGAGAGGCAGAATGACAGGGAAAGGGGGTGAGCAATTCGTTAAAATAAAGACAGAGGTAATAAAAAATGTTGGAGTTGATCTCCATATTGAATACTTTGCCTTTCCTTCACTGTATTATTCTCTCTCCTCCTCAGTCTTCTGTGTGAAATATATGTGATGGCAGTGGAAGATTTTGGAGCTTAAGGAGAGAGAATGGTGACGCTCATGAAGTATGCTTTAGGTCAATAAGAGATAAAAGTGGCTGACAAGCATAGTAGGGTCAGAGTAAAGCTGGGGAGCAGATGCTATGAACTGAATGTGTCCCCCAAGATTCATGTGTTAAAATCCTAACCCCCAATGTTATAGTATTAGGAGGTGGGGCCTTTGGGAGGTAGTTAAGACTTGAGGTATAGTGCCCATATGAATGGATGAAATTGGCGACCTTATAATAAGAGACCTGAGTGTGCATGCTCTCTCTCTGTCTCTCTGTTCTCTGTCATGTAAGGATACACAAAAAAGGTGAAAAGACAGCAATTTGCAAACCAGGAAGCAGACCTTCAGCAGACAGTAGATCTGCTGGCATTTTGATCATGAACTTTCCAGCCTACTGAACTGTGAGAAATAAAATTTTCTTGTTTAAGATACCCAGTCTATGATCATTTGTTATAATAGCCTGAACTAGGCTTATATCGGCCATCATCTAGATCTCTGTGACTCAGTTTCTCCTCTAGTAGTGCCTAGAGATTAGCTGCAGTAGAAGAAAAAGCCCTTGAAGGGATCATCAGGGTAGAATTAGCTCAATGTAGCATTAAGTAAAGGAAGTGAGGAAAGAAAAGTTGCTGGAGGGTATAGGATTGCTGTAGCTCACAGGCTATCTGGAGTGGAGGTGTCTAATGTATCCTCAAGAAGCAATAGAGACCCACTGATACAGTGGGGCTTTGGGGAAGAACATATCTGGTTTCAAAGTCCAACTTTACTTTTAACTAGCTATATGCCCTCTCAAAAATAATTTAACTTCTCTGAAATGTTCCTGGATCACACTGATGTAAGGATTAAATGCATTGATTCATGTGAGGTACTCAGGAAGCAGTAGCTGTTATCGTCATGATAGAATTTATGTGGGTGTACTGAGAGCAATAAACTAGTGGCAATAAACTCCTGACCTGAGGTCAGGAGTTCGAGAACAGTCTGACCAACATGGTGAAGCCCTGTCTCTACTAAAAATACAAAAATTAGCCAGGCATAGTGGCACATGCCTGTAATCCCAGCTACTCGGGACGCTGAGGCAGGAGAATTGCCTGAACTGTAGCTGTTGTCAGAAAATGAGAACCCAAAGTTCAAGGGATCAGTACTATCATTAATGGTACAATTGATCAGGGGTTACATAAGAGTCTTGAGGAGTAGACAATAGTGGAAAATATGAAAACTGCAGAAAATAGGTGATAGTTTGCCTCAACCTCACATTTCCTCGAGCTGATTGCTGTTATTCCGCATATTATGTTTGTGCCATGTACTGTGTCTATGTCTGTGAAGAAGCATAGAACACAGTAGTGACTAGGAAGGGGTCCCCCAGGGTCTTCCCTGTGTCATTTCCTCAGTTCTTTAGAACCTGTTCTCAATGACACAGACAAAAGTCACACAGCTCCCAATAGCTGTTTGCTGTCACACCACCTAAAGGATGACCTCAAGGTTTGGGAAAATACACAGGAACATCCTGGGGAGTTGGCAGGGCACAGGGGACTACTTCTCTCAGTGCATCTGAGGGTATCTAGCAATCCAGTACACACACTAGTGGTTTGTTATTTCTCTCCAAAACCTTGCTGGGACAGGGCCAGGTTATGAAAAGATCAGAATAAAAATAATCTGCCAGGCCGGGCGCGGTGGCTCAAGCCTGTAATCCCAGCACTTTGGGAGGCCGAGACGGGCGGATCACGAGGTCAGGAGATCGAGACCATCCTGGCTAACACGGTGAAACTCCGTCTCTACTAAAAAATACAAAAAACTAGCCGGGC
>NC_037671.1:89449221-89579746 GCF_003255815.1 Theropithecus gelada | reverse complement strand
AAAAAAAAAAAAAAAAAAAAAAAAAAAATCTGCCATATTATTATCCACTAAAGGACATTTCACTGTTGATTATCCTGGGCCAACATTTCTAGAAGAGCCTTTCATTGGAAGCTAGTTCAATGTGACACTAATATCATTCCCATGGAAGAAAGGGTTCCAAGGTCAAATAATTTTAAGAACTTCTAAATTAAATGGAATCAAATGAATTTTTTTCACTGCAGGATTTCTCAGAGCCTTTAATATGTTAATGTTGTATTGTGAATCTCCAAGACTGATTTTTCACTTCCCAGACCTCTGTGACCCTAAAACACTTTGTTATGGAGCATCTAGAGTGGACAGTAGAGAACTCTGTTGCTGAACCCATTGAGAATAACTCCGGTACCTGCAGCTCCAGAGCCAGTGCCCTTACCTACCTTTGAGGAATGAAAATCACTGTGCAGACAGCACTTTGGGAGGCCGAGGTGGGCAGATCACCTGAGGTGGACAGATCACCTGAGGTCAGGAGTTCAAGACGAGCCTGGCCAACATGGTGAAGCCCTGTCTCTACTAAAAATACAAAAATTAGCCAGGCATAGTGGCACATGCCTGTAATCCCAGCTACTTGGGAGGCTGAGGCAGGGGAATTGCCTAAAGCCAGGAGGTGGAGGTTGTAGTGAGCCGAGATCATGCCGCTGCTCTTCAGCCTGGGCAACAGAGTAGGACTCTGCCAAAAAAAAAAAAAAAAAAGAGAGAGAGAGAAGGAAGGAAGGCGGGAGGGCGGAGGAGGGGGAGGGATGGGGGAGGGAATGAGGAAGGAAGGAAGGAAGGAAGGAAGGAAGGAAGGAAGGAAGGAAGGAAGGAAGGAAGGAAGGAAGGAAGGAAGGAAGGAAGGGAGGGAGAGAGGAAGGAAGGAAGGGAGAGAGGAAGAAGGAAGGAAGGAAGGGAGAGAGGAAGAAGGAAGGAAGGAAGGAAGGGAGAGAGGAAGAAGAAAGGAAGGAAGGAAGGGAGGGAGGACAGAAGGAAGGAAGGAAGGAAGGAAGTCACTGTGCATAGATTTAATATAGTCAGTAAGGGGTTCTCTCTCTTCCCGAGACAGATATAAAAAGTAATATCTGAGGACCTGCCATACACTCCTGACCTACTGACCACCATACACTCCGTGATGATATGAAGGACCCAACAGAAAGATACAGGAAGTATCCTTGGGACAGAAATCAACAAAGGTAACACTTATCCAGTCCTAAACATTTGGGCACCATTCATTCATTCAATCCTCACACAATCTTGGGAGCATCCAAGATGAAAATACTTATCTCTATCCACAGATTTCAAAAACCAACCAACAAACAAACCTGAGTTTCACAGAAGTTAAGGCACTTTTCCAAGATCAATAAGCTTATAATTGGAAAAACCAGGATTCAAACCAAAGTGTTCTAATTTTGAGGGCAGTGTCTGTCCACTGCACTAGGAAAACAAATAGCTTGGGACAAAACAACATATTTAAACTTTTTTAGAAGTGACAGGGTCAAAGGGTGGGGTTTTTATCCCTGGACTCCAGCATCAGATTCCAGAATTGCACATCTTTAGCTATTGACAGGTATTTTTCAAGGACAGGGAAGAATATGTGTCCAGAGACTGAAAATGTAACACTAAAAATAAAGGAGAGACAAAGAGATAACAATAAAATAAGTAGTTATGTTGAACAAAAAATATTTAAAAAAAAAAAAGAAGAAAGAAGAAGAAGGAACAGTGCTAGAACTGACCAGTAATTCACATGGGAAAGTAGTGTGTAATTGGCCTAGAAACAGTATTTGTATCTTCTTTGTTTGAATACCAAGGTCCAGGATATTGGATAATCAAATGTTTATCAGTGAAGAGTTTAAAAGGCTCACGCATTTGTGGAAGACACAAAATTTGAAAAGATGGCTACTTGATGAATTCACAATCTAAGAAGTTATTGAGAAGCTGGAAAGGGATTCACTAGATCTAAAAATTAAAACCCAATAAGGATAAATGTATTATATTGGGCTTATGTCCAAAAATATCAGCAAGTTCATGAAAGGAATACATATCTGAGTAGCAGCCTATGTTAAAAAGAACAGTGGATTTTAGTTTATAACAAACTCAGTGTGAGTCACAACACCATAATATGGCCACCAAAAAAGCTATTACATATTATATTCATTATAGTAATTAATACTGTATGCTGCCAAAAATCAGTTTTTAAAATAACTTTTATTTTACAGTCAATGCAAAGTCTCGTGGGAGGTTGGACAGCTCTTCTGCAAAGCTCTCCACCATGCAGTGACTCAGGACCCAGGCATCCTTCCACCTTGTTGCTACATCATCTGGAGCCCATGACTTCCAAGGTGGCCATAGAGAATTCCTTGAGATGTTCTTACACATCAGACCTGCAGGTGGCTTATATCATTTCTACCTATCACCCATTGGCAAGAATTAGTCATATGACTCCATCTAGATGCATAAGATAAGGAAACATTAAGAAATGTGCATTTATTGTGTGAGCACCAATTGTCCCTGCCACATAAGCTCTAAAAATATTTAGCAAAATACAGCATTTAGGATGAAAGAGGTAATCATCACTTTTTTCTGAGGCCCTGATCAGACCTCACCTAGTACTCACATACTCAGCTTTAGTTCTGGGCTTCACTCTCTGAAAAAGATACTGAAACACTGAAATATCTTCCAAGGAGGGCAATAAGGACAATGAGGGCAATCAAACTATTATCATATAGTAAATTGCTACAGGAAATGGGAATGCTTACCCTACACTTCAGTCTAAGGAGACACAATAGCTGTCTTCCAGTATAGGAATGTCATTTGAAAGAAATGTTAAAATGCTTCTGCAAGGTCCTATGGGGTGGAATTTAGCAAGCTTTGTAAAAGTGAGAGCTGGCCAAGGACAGAATGAGCTGTCTCAACATGTCATTTTCCCTGTGCTGGAGAGAGTTAAACAGACTTTGGAGTACCAATTGCTGATAATCCAGTGTCTCAGCCCATTTTATGATGCTATAGCTGAATACCACAGACTGAGTAATTTTTCATAAACAGAAATGTATTGGTCTCATGGTTCTGGAGGCTGGGAAGTCCAAGAGCATGCACCAGCACCTGGTGAGGGCCTTCATGCTCTATCATCCCACAGTGAAAGCCAGAAGTCATCATATGGGCAGGAGAGCATGTCAGAGACAGCAAGAGGGGGCCAAACTCACTTTTATAACAAGCTCACTCTCACAATAGCAAACCTACTCCCAGGATATTGACATTAATCCATTCATGAAGGCAGAGCCCTCATGACCTAAACACCTCTTAAAGGTCCACTTCTCTATTTTTGGTAGAGATAGGGATTTTAACCAGGCATGGTGGTGTGCACCTGTAGTCCCAGCTACTTGGGAGGTTGAGGCAGGAGAATCAATTGAACCTGGGAGGCAGAGGCTGCAGTGAGCCAAGATCAGGCCACTGCACTCCAGCCTGGGTGACGGAGTAAGACTCCATCTCAAAAAAATCAAAAACAAAAAGTCCCACTTATCAGCTGGGAATTAAGTTTCCAACACATGAACTTCGGGGGCACATTCAAATCATAGCCCCCAGATATAGTCAATCATCATTATTCATGGATTCTATAGTTGCAAATTTCCCTATTCACTAAAATGTTTTTGTACCCCAAATCAGTACTCTGGGGCTTTCACAGTTATTTACAGGCATGTGCAGAGCTGCACAAAATTTCAAATCAGCCAACATGTACCTTCCCAGCTGAGGTCAAACAAATGATATTCTGCCCTCTTGTTTCAGCTCTCATACTGTAAACAAGTATCCTTTATGCAGTTTATTGAATACCATGATTTTTGCACTTTTGTGCTTTTTCTTAGAGATTTTTCTGTTAAAAATCGCCTCCAAGTATAGTGTCAAAGCACTGTCTGGCATTCCCAATCACAAGAATGTGCCTTAAAGAGAAAATGTGTGTCTTAGATAAACTTCATTAAGACATCAGCTCTAGTGCTCTTGGCTGAGAGTTCAATGTTAATGAATCAACACTATATATTAAATAAGGTGTCTTTAAATAGAAACACACATAAAACAAGGTTGTGTATTCATTTGTTGACAAAAAATGTGACCATAGGCTTGCAAGAGCCTAACCCTATATTTCTGCTAGGATCAACGGTTCAGTATTTGCTAACTCAGTGTTTGTGGCAACTTTATAGAATATAAATACCAAGAATAATGGGAATTCACTCTACGTATTAGGAAACAACAATAGCAATCTTAGCTGACAATTACTGCACATTTATCAAGTACCAACAACTACAGCAGGCACTCTACGGAGATTATCTTCTTTAATTTCTATAATAACCCCATGATATAAGCAGTTTACCTCTTTTGTAGGTAAGGAAACAGAAGTGCATGCTTATCCAAGGTCCAAGTATTCAAATTCAGACAGCCTGACTCCAAAATCTGTAATCTGAATCCCTGCATGGTACTGAGTCTCACTAGTTTTGCCACCCTGAAATGGTAAGATTCTGTTATTTTTTTCCCTCAGTTAGAAACTCATGCCTGTATCCTTTGGTACTTGTTACTTTATTTCCTTACTTCCTTGTGCAAACAGACACACACACACACACACACACACACACACACACGCAAAAATACTGAGAGAGGTTATCTTTGCATTATACATATTATACATATGTATATATGGTAGGAAGACATATACCTTGCATTGCATTCCAGTCCTCAGATGCACAACACCTACCAGTCCTTTAATAATTCATTGAAGAAGAGACCAACTGATCCTGCTGAACATCCCTTGTCTTAGTCCATTTGGGCTGCTATAACAAAATACCATAAGCCAGATAGTTTATAAACAACAGAGGTATATTTCTTACAGTTCTGGAGGTTGGGAGGTCTGTAATCAAGGCACTGGCAGATTCAGGGTCTAATGAAGGCCCACTTTCTGGTTCACAGATGGTGCTTTCTCACTGGTCCTAACATGGTGGAAGGGGTAAAATAGCTCTCCGGAGCCTCTTTTATGAAATCACTAATCCTGTTCATGAAGACTCTACCCTCAGAACCTAATCACCTCCCAGAGGCCCCACTTCCCTAATACCATCACCTTTGTATTAGGATTTCAATATATGAACTTGGGAGGACACAGACATTCAGACCATAGTACCCCTCCTTGCACATCAAAAGAAACAGCACTCTCTGCTTCCCCCACAATAACATCCTCCCTCTGACCCCAGCCCTGCCACTGCAGCCAGAGGAAGGGGCTAAAACATCACACATTGGCCTGTCTTTGGATCCCCGGATCACTGAGGACACTGCTCTTCCTGTGCCCTATTGCCTCTTTGTTCTGGGGGCCCAAAGCAGAGGGTGGCTCTGTGACCAGGATGCTGAATAAGCAGAACTCCTGAGATATAATTCGCAAGTATCTTTACTTCCACCTCCCACTATATTTATAAAATTCATTCAGTAGAAAAAACTTCTTCCACTCTCCAGATGTAACCTTGGGAAGTCTCATACGTTTCGGTGCATGGTTAGATTACAAAATGCCCTGGTCACTTTAGGTCACAAACACAGGTTTAAATCACCTTGCCCCATGTTCCCTACTCCTCTCCCTGTCTTATACTTCCAAAACCTTGTCCCCCATCTTATTGTCCTGTCATGGTTATACTGGGGAAGGCAGGAGAGGAAAGGGAGGAAGGAACATTTTCATTTGATCAGTAGCATTACTAGTTGACTTTGTGCTCTCTAGGCCTGATAGGTATTTATAGGTATTTAAACATCTTATTTTGGGGGCACATTTGAAAGCTCCTTGGGGATTCGCAAGCATTGCAATCCTCTGCTGACACTTCGTAGACTCGGGCAATGCATCTCCAATCTGGCTGGTCACCTGGCATTTTCTGCAGCTGCTGGGATGCTGTCAGTGACCTCCAGCTCGCTTTGTCTGCTAAGGTGCCATTGCCCTCTGCAGTTAGAGAATCAACATTATTGAACAGGACCTAAGATGGCCACATCAACTCTTTCATTCATTGTCCACATCAATCATAGGAAATCCCCACTAATCCTTTATCTAAATAAATTCAGGGATATAAGTTATCCCAGTGTATCGTATACTGACCAGATGGGGCACATTCAGAGTGGTATGGCCGTAGACACACCCCTCATATTCTGGATTCCCCAGAGAAAAAGGCAGACACTGTCCATGATGCCTGGCTAACTGCTGAGGGCCCATTTCAAGACTTCAAAGGGTCTTGTTGAAGACCAATGCAATCTACCTCATGGTTAGATTACAAACTGACTGGTCACTTTAGGTAGAGGTAGGCACCATCTACCCATCTTCCTTGATAACAGAGGTGGCCCAACTCACAATTCTCCCAGCACCTTTCTTCAAAGAAATCCTTTGCCAACAAATTCCTTGTCCACAGATATCTAGACTTTTAACTATTTTCTATACTCAAAGTGACTATAGAATTGAAGAGTCATAAAACCAAATGTTTTTAAAAATTATTTTAGATTTAGGGGGTATATGTGCAGGTTTGTTACATGGGTATATTGTGTAATGCTGGGGTTTAGGCTTCTGTTGGACCCATCACCCAAATTGTGAACCTAATACCCAATAGGTAGTTTTTCAACCCTTTCCCCCTTCATTTCCTCCCCTCTTTTGGAGCTCCCGGTGTCTATTGTTGCCATTTTTATGTCCGTATGTACCCATTGTTTAGCTCCCACTTATAAGTGAAAACATGCAGTATTTGATTTTCTATTTCTGCATTAATTCACTTAGGATAATGGCCTGCATTACCATAATGGCTGCATCCATGTTGCTGCAAAGGACATAATTTTATTCTTTTTTATGGCTGTGTAGTATTCCATGGGGTATATGTACCACATTTTCTTTACCCAGTCTACCATTGATGGGCACTTAGGTTGATTCTATGACTTTGCTATTGTGAGCAGTGCTGTGATAAACATATGAGGGAAGGTGTCTCTTTGGTAGAATGATTTATTAATATTTTCCTTTGGGCAGATTCCTGGGTAGAACAGTAATTCTATTTGTAGTTCTTTGGGAAATCTCCATACTATTTTCCATAGGGGTTTAACTGATTTACATTTCCGCCAACGGTGTATAAGTGTTCCCTTTTCTCCACATCTCTGCGAACATCTGTCATTTTTTGACTTTTTAACAATAGCCATTCTGACTACTGTGAGGTAGTATCTCATTGTGGTTCTAATTTTCATTTCTCTGATGATTAGTGATGTTGAACATTTTTTCCATGTTTGTTGGCTGCTTGTCTATCTTCTTTTGAGAAGTGTCTATGTCCTTTGCCCACTTTTTAAATGTTTTTTTATGTTAATTTCATGAAACTGGGTTTTAATCACCTACTTTGAAACTGCAAACAGATGCCCTGTCTCACAACTCCTTCCAGTGTCTGATATCCATCATACCTTGGTGCCTTAGCTAGGATTCCAATTTAACATTCTGTATAGTATACATTCCTCTTCCCAAGACAAAAAATGTATTTTCCAACCACTCAATAATTTGGAAGGTGTGGTTCTAGATGTGGATCCATCCCAAAAGCCACCTGCAGCTACACAGAGTGGTCTTTATAATTTATAATTGACTTGTGTCTTCTAAACTCACACAATTATAGTAATGGGAAAAATTATGAAATGTAGCAACAAACTTTTTACATAATTGTTTCCCAAATAGATAGTGAAAATTCTCCTCTCAAAAGTAATTCTACAGGCTTAACAACGGATGAAGTCCCTCGTGCACTGGGTTACATGCTCTGAAAAATAAACTAGCACAGCACTTTTATCCAAATGACTATTAAATTTCGCCTAGGTAGGTTTTGTTTTGACAACTTCTATTTCTCAGGGACCAACTCCATTTTTTTCTCTCCTTGTTTCAAGGTCAGTGGCTAGTTCTTTATCTTTGTCTTCTTATATTAAGAAAAAAAAAGAAGTTTTCATTAAGGCTTAAAGGGGCATAACTTCTCAAGCAACTCGTAACCTAGAGTCATTTCTCATTTTTTGTATTCTTCTTCCTCTTTTTTTTAATATGGAGCCAGAGCTAATAATTTTTTCTCTCAAATCTTCAGTTTTAATAGGGTCACAAAAAACATTTGCCCGGTCTGTTACAGAACACAACTATTCTTCTTTCCACACTGAGGTAAGTCACCTCAGTCCTCTCCTTGTACCCAAAGTACCTTATTGTCCAACCTAATGGGCAGAGGTTGTGGAGCTATCAAAGAATTTCAGAGGGCGTGGAGATACTAATAAGGATAGCCAGGTCTCCATGAGGCTCAGAGTGGCTGCCTGTTCTGAAGAGGTTGGTATAATATGGTGTAAAACCGACTAATTTATTTGAATATGCACACAAGAAAATCTTTAGAGGAATACTTAAAACGTATTAAAGGAAATGCTCAAAGGAACTCAAAGCCACAAATACAATCCCAAAGACAAACTGAACTTCATATTTTCACCTGTCTTCCCTTCAATCACTTGTGTTTGCTTTCTAGTACTCAAAGCAGTGGTCTCTGAAATAAGATGTGTGTGCCCAGGGGATTAGCAAGATGAGTCATTGAGGGGTAGGAATAAAATGTTACAACTTCTATTTGTATTTATCTAAAAAATAAGAAAGTAGGTAAAGATTTTTAATGTTTAATATACACATTAATTTAGATCTCTTAGTCATTCATTTGCTTGAGTATGTTAGGACAGTTTACATATGTCAGTACTCTGGATTTAGAGATAATAGTTTTAACTAAACCAACCATCACAAAATGGGCAAATGACTTAAAGAGACTTTTCAAAGAAGCTATGGATTAAAGAAAATGGTAATGATACTGACAAATAACAAGAAATTGGTAAGACAAACATATCTCCTGTTTCCAGTTTGTGCTCTCAGTCAGCAATCAAGAGGAGGTAAAATCATCAATGAGATAATCATACATATCACTGGGATACATTTATTTTCACACACACACAAAAAATCATAAAATCTGTTCCTTCTTGTTGCAAGTGACAGTAAGGGGAGTAGAGTAACCTCTTTAAGGGAGAAACCTGTGCTTCGGAGAGAGCATTTAAAAAACAACGTTTTTGTTGTTATATGATGTTTGTTGCTGGAAATGGTATGCACCCCCTTCAAGAACTGCCAAATATAGGTACTTAAACGTACAGTTTTCCAATCTGTTTAAAAATGTTCAGGTGAACAGTTTGAACGGTTTCAATGGCTTGTGAACACATTGTGTAAAATATGAGAACAAATAACCTTCACATTGATTTGCATATTGATAAGCAATTGACAGCAGGGAAGATGTAAACATACTGGATGAGTTGAGACAAAAACTTTTGCTTAATTGGTGGATGGGTTTGAAAAACAATTATCATAATTTGTAAGTGAAACCAACAATGTACTTCTTCCACTTGAATCCATGTATCTTTCAGTTATTTTCCAGCAGTGATACCATTTGAAACCACGTATTTTAAAAAATTAATCTTGAAATGGTATGTTCAAAACACTGCATCACTAAGTGTTAAGCCAAAATTTTCAAATGTAATTAAGCACATGCATTAACGTTATTCCCATGAAACATTATTGTTATTAAAAGGCAGCCAAAATATATTTTGAAGCATTAGTAACTAAAATAAAAATTATTTTGAATATTCATCTTACCTCTTTTTAAAATATCTAAGTTTTTATGTTTTATACTGTATGCAATATAGTATTAATATGGCGATACATATAGATAATTTATGGAAAATAAAGATACTGGAACAAAAGCTCAAACTTTGACTAAGAGAGAAAATGTGCAAGCAAAGCAGAAGCCACAGGCTTCAAAGCTCAAGTTCAGGCTTCGTCTGGCAGGTTCCTCCCGCTCTAACTGCCTCCTTTTCTGTCCATTTTCCCACGCTTCCCCCATGACCACAAAACACTGCCATGTTTTGATCAGTCTGACAAGCTATCTCGTAAACACACCAAGCTCTCTTATACTTCTACATCTCAGCCTAGAATCTTTTGTACTCTCTTGTACATTGCTGAATTCCCACTTTTCCTTTAAGACCTAGACCAAATGTCATCTCCCCTGTAGAAATTTAGTCTTCTAAAAATATGTATCAGCAAAAAGGTCTGGTCTGTGAGGGAAAATGATAAAAGAAGATGTGGTGATTCTGAATCTGAGTTCTGCCACTTGAAATCTAGGTATGAGGAAGTTACTGAAACTTTTGATCCTCGGTTTTCTCATCCAGAAAATGGAGATTCCACATTACCTTATGACAGGGGTCAAGTGGCAAATATTTTCAGCTTTGCAGACAAAATGGTCCCTGTTGTAACTATTCGACTTTGCCTTTGGAGCACAAAAGCTGGCATAGTCAATGCATCAACAAATGGACACGGCTGTGTTCTAATAAAACTTTGCTGACGAAAACAGCTCATGGGTCAGATTTGGCCTGTGGACAGCAGTTCGCCAACCCCTGCCTGATGGAATGGTGGCAAAAACGGAAGTCACCCACACAAACGTAAGTAAAGCACCCGGTGTATAGTGAGTACTTAGTTCATTATGTGCTAGGCCTGGGACAGCATCAATACACAAAAACAAGCATGACCCCCCACAGTCATGTTGTTGGGGGCATGGATAGTAAACAATCACACAAATTGTATCAATAAACCCACCCATCCCCACCTCCCACCAAAGCTTACAAGGTCAGAGTTAGACAGATCACTGTCATCATTGGTCCATGCAAGGATTGCCTGTTATCTTGTTTTATTTGTCATTTGTCGTGGATTCTGTGAAGAAAATGGAGATGGTGTTATGAAAGTGTGTCAAAATAGTCTATGAAAATGACACTGAGGCCGGGCGTGGTGGCTCAAGCCTGTAATCCCAGCACTTTGGGAGGCCGAGACGGGCAGATCATAAGGTCAGGGGATCGAGACCATCCTGGCTAACACAGTGAAACCCCGTCTCTACTAAAAAATACAAAAAATTAGCTGGGCAAGGTGGCGGACACCTGTAGTCCCAGCTACTGGGGAGGCTGAGGCAGGAGAATGGCGTAAACCCGGGAGGCGGGACTTGCAGTGAGCTGAGATCCGGCCACTGCACTCCAGCCTGGGCGACAGAGGGAGACTCCGTTTCAAAAAAAAAAAAGAAAGAAAGAAAATGACACTGCAACCTGAGAAGTGAGTCAGCTAGGTGAAGGGAAGCAGAGCCTGGGAGGAAGCTTGCTCCAGGCAGAGGCCGACATGTGCAAAGGCCTTGAAGAGGAAAACAGTTGGGCCAGCTTTGCAAAACACAAGAAAGGCAAAGTATAGAGGTGGAGGGAAAGTATGAAGATCAGGCTGGCTAGGGAGGGAGGGGCTGGGGCCTTGTACAACATATAAAAGATTTGAGATTTGATTTTAAGTCACAAAGAAAGCCTCAAATATTTTTCAGTGATCTCATTGGTATATACAACATATTTTGGATATATATGTGTGATTATAGTTATTATGTAATTATTATTTATAAGGCAACAAAAATGTTTTGTGAACCACTAATTAATAACACCTCTGAAAATAGTGCCTCCTTCAAATTCTCCCCAACAACCCCTTTCACTTGTGCCACCTCTTTCTTTAGATGCACTCAGAAAATTGTTCCAGTCCTGGAATAAAATGTGTGGCCCAAGGCAGGGCATGGGACATCTCCCCACTTCTGAAGTGAACCCAACATAGCGGCAGCCACAGGGGCTGTGCACCACCCAGGCACAGTAGCCACTCACAGCCTCCAGAGCTGCCACCTGGTGTCAGGGTGGCCACTGATGGCATGGGCAGCAGCAGAAGTGGAGTTCTGTTCTCAGGGAACTCCACAACAAGCAGCAGAGCTCAAGGGGAGTCCAGCAGGGGACCACAAGGGCGCCGCACATGAGCTCAGGTGAGGCATTGTTCCTCCCCTTTCAAAATTAGATTTATACAGAAACAATTGCCTTAGCCCTTGTTGGAGGAACCAGGGTCTTATGGAAGCAGCTGAAACACAAGCCATAGAATCGTGGTGAATAGCACCCACAGTACTTCCGTTTTAACAGTGGGCAAAGACAAATAAATGTTGGTGTTAAGGGCTAGTTGGTGTTAAGGGCTAGAAGAAGAAGAAGAGGAACGAAAAGCAAAGAAAATAAGATGAGAAGACAGAAAAAGGAAAAGGGGACCCACAGGAAAAGAATCCTCGCAGTCCTCTCTGCATGACAGCTACTACAAACGAAGAGCAACCAGGAGGACCAGACAGCGACATGGGATACCAAGAAACAAAAACCAAAGAAGGGACCGACGCAGAAACTGAAGGGGGCAGATGAAGATGGACACACAGAGCCCGAGGGAGACAAAATAAGCTCAATAGATTTCTGAAGTGCATTTATCAAGATGAATTGCTTTTGTCACATCCTGCTGTTTTCGAACATGAGTATGTTGTTGCCTGTTATCATTGATCTTTACAATTCTGATTAGCTGCTCGGCAATTAACAAGTATTCCTTATATGATCTTAGCTCTGTGCTAGAGGAGATAGCCACAACAGGCCCCTGGGGTAGAGGAAGAAGAGAAGAGAACCTGCAGAGAAGGAAATTACTGCACCAGCTGCAGAACCACAGAGCCTCCTCGGGTTGTTGCCTGTAGTTGTAAAATCTAAGACTCATTACATACATTTTTAAACTTACAAAAATGCCTTCTATCATTTGCAACACAGAAACTTTTCCCCTCCACTTTGTGTACTGTAAACTTAAGGCAGAGGTGGTTGGTTTAAGTTACATGCCAAATATCAAACAGACTACAGGACACGGAGGTGGGAAGTGAACGCCTGTCGCCTGGCTTGAGCCACGGGCACTTTCTTCTCAGAAACCAGGTGGAAGGCCTGATGCCTTGCCCAGATATCAGTCCGGATGCATTTGTTCTCCTGAACCTTCATTTAGAAACACCTTTGGTTCTGGTTTCATGTGATGAGATTGGTGGAAGACTTCTCCACCACAAAGCTAAGATTTTGACAACCCTTTCAAGCACCATCTTTAGGTTCTCCCCTTTTTAGAGCAAGAGGAATTTGAGGCAGAGTGTGTAGGCTTACACAAAGAGCTTCAATGCAGGGGCTAACAGAGATCTGAAATCACTCAGCACTCTTCCTCTGTCTCTATCATACTTAAAATACCCACTGAGTCCACAGTCTATCCTTGTACCTCATCCCTCCGAGAATTAAACAGGTCCGCTATGATGATGAAGATGTAGACCCAGGGTAACAATATAAACATGTCCTAAGGATGGAATCCACATAATTATCCTCATTGTACATCAAGACTAATTATACTTTGTCTCATTAATAACAAGAGAAACTTGCTTTTTTGTCTTTATCCACATAGATGCATTATAGTACCTTCTCATGAGGTTATTTGTTTTGTTTTGTTTTGAGATGGAGTTTTGCTCTTTTGCCAAGGCTGGAGTGAAGTAGTGTGATCTCGGCTCACTGCATCCTCTGACCCCCACCCGCTCCCTGGATTTAAGCAATTCTCCTGCCCCAGCCTCCTGAGTAGCTGAGATTATAGGGATCCACCACCACGCCCAGCTAATTTTCATATTTTTAGCAGAGACAGAGTTTTGCCATGTTGGCCAGACTTGTCTCAAACTCCTTACCTTAGCTATTCCACCTGGTTCGGCCTCCCAAAGTGCTGGGATTACAGGTGTCAGCCACTGCACCAAGCCTTATAAGGTTCTTTATCAGGACAAAAAAGTGAGGTAGAACAAGAAAGTAGGCTACGGTCAATGTTTTTTCATATCAAGCAATGATGCTAATGCAATAGCTCTAAAACTGAGACAGCTCCAGAACAGATTTCATGGAAGTCCAGTACAAAATGCGAACAGTGGGCCGGGCGCAGTGGCTCATGCTTGTAATCCCAGCACTTTGGGAGGCCAAGGCGAGTGGATCATCAGAGGTCAGGAGTTCGAGACCAGCCTGACCAACATGGAGAAACTCCGTCTCTGCTAAAAATACAAAATTAGCTGGGCGTGGTGGTGCATGCCGGTAGTCTCAGCTACTCGGGAGGCTGAGGCAGGAGAATCACTTGAACCCAGGAGGCAGAGGTTGCAGTGAGCTGAGATTATGCCATTGCACTCCAGCCTGGGCAACAAGAGTAAAACTCCGTCTCAGAATAAAATGAATAAATAAATGTTAAAAACTCAAAAGGCGAACAGAGTTTAGACCCAAGTGAGAGTATGTCATCGTAAGCTGAGATTGGAGGATCATACTAGGTTACTGCCCATCTTTCCAGGCATCATTCTGAAACAGCTGGGCCAACCACAGTCTTATTACTAAGTCCTTCTGGAATGCAACTCTGGTCAGCATACAGTCTGGAAGAGGAGAATTTTTTAAATGTCATTTACTATATCTAACACATTTGGAAGGTAATTAAAATCTTGTTCTTGCATTTATTTTTCACCCCACTGCGGGTTGGGGATGGAAATAAGTTTATACACATGAAAGCTATAGTCAGCAAGGTCAGGTTGAGCCAGGAGGATGAATCACTGGCCCTCAATGCCAGGCAAAAAGCCACCACCTAGCAAACACAAGGTACCAGATTATCACCGTGCAGTTCGCTGTCCCTCCTTCTCTAGTTTCCCATTTGCGAAGGCCAAAGAGTGAGACAATTCTCTAAAGGTAGAGGTGGAAATGACAATAGAAGAACACGTAAAATCCTTGAGATACATGTCAAGGGAAGGGCATGTATATAAAGGGGAGGAGAGAGGACGTCGTTCTTCTTATACATCTGTTAACTTAAACACAGCATGAGAAGCCATCACCTGACTTCCTAGGGCAAAAACAAAAACAAAAAAGGCCAGTTGGATCATTCTCTGCTTGACCTAGTCATAAGTAGAAGGAAGATTACAGAAATGAGTGGTGTCACAGTTTCCTGCTTCTGCATAGTAGGGCCATGGATATACATGGTAACAACTGTATGAGGTCAACACTATTACTAGCCCCATGGTACAGAATGGGAAATGGGAAACGGCTTGGAGGGGTTAAGCGCCTTACCCAAGTCATGCAGTGAAGTGGCAGGTAGCAGACCAGAACACAGATGTACCTGATTCCAGAACCATGTTTCTTAACCTGTCTGGATTGTCACAGAGCGGCTCTGCTTTAGTAAGGGAGCAGGAACATGATTACTAGGGCTACATTTGATTACTGAGCTTTGGTGACTATGCAGCCCAGTGCATTTCCTGATTACAGTGACAGGTCAGATTCTGTTGTAACATAGAATCACTGTTTGTTTGTTTGTTTTGCAGAAAATCCATGGTGCTGGGCTAAATTCATGCATATTAAATTCTAAAAAATTTAGTCCTTGACCTAAAAAAGCCTCACATTAAGGCACAATGGGTTTAACCTGGCAGTTTGTACTCAGGCTTAAGATTTCCTTTGCAAGAAACTAAGCCTGAACACAGAAGTTGCTGCTAGTAAAAGACACATTAGCAACAGTTTTATGGGGTCTGTGAAAATGATCAAGTTGACTTAAAAGATAACGATTTGCCAGATTGAGATCCTTGGCAATGCACAGCTCCTTGTCTAAATTTCCACAAAACACATGAAAATAGAAAGTTTGTGGAAATATAACTAATTTAATGGACCAGGCCAACTTATTTGGGATAACATAGTTAATCAAATGTGTTTTCAGGCAGCTGCTCTCTGTTATATTCTATTACAGAGCAAATTGTTACAGTTACCAGGCAAAACCCTAGAAAAAAAAAGCAAAAGGAGTCAGTATGCTCTCCCAGAATCATTGACATAACCTTAGCTGTAACGGTCCAAGTATATGGTTTCTATTCACAATTACAGACTCTCAGAGACATCCATGTACTCCACATCTAGGTTTCTGGAAGAAAAAACCTCTTCTTAAATTGATTTGCCCTTTGTCACTGTCACAGATATGTTTTTCCTGTTTTGACAGGTAGTTGTAATTCTATTAGCAGCCCATCGACTTCCCTGTGAAATCGATCTGTGTTGGGCTGGCTGGGTCTTCCTAAACTGGCTGATTTATTGCTTCTGCATGATTTTAGAAAGAGAGGGCACGTGCATACTCGCAAGTGAGCTAAAGAGTCAAGGGGTGGGAGAGGATGAGGGAGAGGAAATCAGACACTCCTGTGTCACCAAACAGTATGAGGTATCTAAACAATGTTTTAAAACAAATTATTTGTAGCCTCACTGTTGGCTGTCTCCGTGGCAGGTGAGCTGTGACCTTTTGTCAGCAGCCTAGATGAGGTGGCTGCTGATGCCTGCAGGTATAAGTGACTGTCAATTTTCCTTATTCATTTATCTTGCTGTCTCATGTTTAAACTAGAAGAAGTTGTTCATCCCAAGCGTCCTCAATGTCAATCTATCATGTTTGCCTAATTTTGCTCTTCTACATCACATCTCACAGTCACTAGAACATGAGTAGCTGCCTCCAGGTGCCTCTGCCTCTGTTATCTTGCCCACTGAAGGGAGAGCACTTAAGCCAATTTGCAGGAGACCACAGCTTGCCAGAGGTCAGAGACAGAAATCACCACTGCATTTTGTTTAAAGAATCACATCAGAAAAGAAAAGAAAGGACAGGGAGGGAAGGGACGGGAAACCTAATAAACATGCCGGTCCTAAAGTTTGATTCCAAGATTTATGACAGAATCCGACAAAACTAAATTAAAATAGTATATGTGAAAACTGGACAACCTGAAAATAAGTTGATTTTTCCAGAGACTAAAGAACAAATCATTGCACAAACACATACCTTTTCAAACTGAAAAGATTCGAGAGTTAACTCCATGGGCCTAAATATGAATATTAACATCTCACAAATTCTATTTATAATTTTATCTTTGAGCAGTATAGTGGAGAGGTGAATTCTAAGCAAAATTATTAGTAGGAAGTTAGGTTAAGTGGACATATTCCACTTTTACATCCTTTCTTCTCCATTTATTTCCTCCCTATATGTTTAGCGGCTTCCACCACACTTATCTTCTGGAATAACACTAGAGCTTTTGCCATTTTCTCTACCCAAAACTTCTCAGATGTTGGACCAGCAAGGTGATCAAGTTTTTTTTGTTTGTTTGGTTTTTGTTTTTTGGTTTTTGGTTTTTTTTTTTTTTTTTTTTTTTTTTTGAGACTGGATCTCACTCTGTCACCAAGGTTGGAGTGCAGTGGCGCAATTTCAGCTCACTAAAGCCTCTACCGCCCAGGTTCAAGCTATTCTCCTGTCTCGGCCTGCTGAGTAGGCCTCCTCAGCTGGAATTACAGGTGTGTGCCACCATGCCAGCTAGTTTTTGTATTTTCAGTAGAGACAGGTTTTCACCATGTTGGCCAGGCTGATCTCAAACTCCTGACCTCAGGTGATCCATCTGCCTCGGCCTCCCAAGGTGCTGGGATTACAGGCGTGAGCCACCACACCTGGCTGGTGATCAAGTATTTTAATATATCGTGAAAAAATAGGTTTCATGTATTAACTCTCTCGGTAAGATGTTTCATTTTTACTAGGAATTTTTATGAACATAATACCCTAACCCAAAATAGAGACTCGTGGTGAGAACTGTGGGCACCAGTGAAGACAGTTCAGAAGGTACTTGTTAGCAGGTGTGCCACAGGGCAGGGGAGATTTGTTAACAGGCATACCTTTCAATGGCCCTCAAATGATAGCTCTAGAATGATGCAGGTTCTAAACCACAAGCATCATCGCCTCTGTTTACAGAGCCCTGTAGAAACTGATAGTCTTGTACTAGGCTGTGCTGTACTATGTCAACTGGGTTAAGCTGAGAACCCTGAAGCTTTCAGGTTAAAGTTGGCCAAAAGAGGAACTTGTGTGAGATTTGGAAGACAGAGGTAAAGCAGCAGGCTTGACTCTTGGAAAGTAGTCACATACTTCTCCCTGCTCCTACTGAGACAGCTGGGTGTGCTTGCCTTCTCAGATTAGGCAACACAGATTTCCCTGCCAGCTCGCCCTTATCCATCATGGCCAGTATTTCAGATATACTAGCTAGTGACTCCTTCTGTGATCCTCCAACTCCCCCTCTGGACCTTTCTTCCCCAGTTCCTCCCATATTTGTGTTATATCTAATTCCTATAAGAAATCTCCTATTTCCATGATACTCATAGGGCCTCTGCTTGCTGGCTGAACCCTGACTGATACAGTCCCCTGCAGAGAGCTTCAGAGACGGTATATCTTACAAGGCTGTGCACAGGTGCATGAATCATAATCAAAAGTTATCTCCTGTTACTAGTACTAGAATCAAACTTAAACCTACATTGGTCTACATTGGTCTACATTAAGTTTAATCAAACTTAAACCTTATTGGTCTGAGCCTCTGATTTGTGTTGTGCATGTGAAATGTAATTTACAATTTATATTTTCAAATTATTTATTTTATCATTTTTAAAGCTGGACTTGATTTTCAATATGTGCTCTCTGTACACCGGCTAAATTAATGAGGTTACAGACTCAAGTTTCAAAAAACAAATCACTAATAGAGCAATCATCAACAATCACCTTGAAACCCCAATCTAGATAGATCATGTTACATCATATATCCTCTTAAGTAAGGGTACTAGGTCATGAATATTTAGTTTCTATCAAAATCAATATTATTCCTAAGTCGGAGATTGAAATGCTCTACATCTCAGGACAGAGTGGTCAGGACAAATGCAGACCCCAAAGTGTGTCCTACATGAGATTTTGAACAAGTATTTTTAACTTAATTACCTAGCACATATGAACTCTGGGCCAAAGGTCTAATCACATTCCCACTAAAATCAGTGTTTAACTTACAGCCCCTGGGTGTCATGATAACAGGATTGAATCAATTATGTATCAACAATGATGCTGATCAGAATTGAGCATATTGTTTTGAGTTGTTCAAGTCTAATTCCACTAAAATCATGTTTTGAAACTCAAGCCTTATGTAAGTGTATTAGTCTGCTAAGACTGCCATACAAATACCACAGACTAGTGGCTTAAATAAATGAAATTTATTTTATCACAGATCTGGAAGATGAAAGTCCAACATGCCAGCAGGGGAGGTTTCTGGCGGTCCTCTCTTCCTGGCTTGCAGATGACATCCTCCCACTGTGTCCTCGCACAGCCTTTTCTCTGTGCATGTATGCTCCTGCTGTCTCTTCTTCTTCTTACGACCCCAGTCCTTTTAGATGAGGGCCCCATCCTTATGACCTCATTTAACCTTCATTACCTCCTTGAAGCCACCATCCCAAACATAGTTACATTGGGAGTTAGCGCTTCCACATATGAATCTGGAGAGGATACAGTTCAATCCATAACTGCAAGAGATACTGACAAAAAGAACATTGATTTGAATACATGCTTTATATGTCCATGACTCAAGCTTGAATCATATCTAATGCTCGTATGCCAAGCAGAGATGCTATCCACTCACAACTGCTATTAAACTTTGAAATGACATGCCCGGATACCAATTTCTAATTTTTTTTTTAATTTGGAAATGCTTGTGATGGGTGACAGGAGGGGCTGAGAAAAGGGGGAAAGAGTGCACAATTCAGTAGGAAGCAGATTTGCAAAGAAAAGTAGAAAGTCAGGCACTGGCTAGTGAGTGGATGGCATAGCATTATGAATAGATAATAAAAAGGATCTGGAGATGTAGGAAAAGTAATTGTGTGTGTGTACGTGTGTGCACGCTTACTGCTTATAGAGCATTAGGGTAGGGGAATTGAGAGGTAAACCTCGAAAGATATAGACTAATCTGCCTATAGATGCTGCCTTTTGACCAGATGCTCACAACAGGTCCATCCAGATTTGGTTGGGGACAGGGTCACAAGTTACAAAGGAAAGGTAACCACTCATAAGAAAGCTGTGAAGACTGCAAGTGCTCTTAAAGGAATAACTGTTTCCGGCATTTACCATAGCATGATAAACTGGAACTTCAGAAGGGAAAAGAAAAAATTGTTGCCATTAATTTTACCCCATTTACTGTAAGATTGGAAAAATGATATTGTCTGGGCACGGTGGCTCATGCCTATAATCCCAGCACTTTGGGAGGCCGCAAGCGGGTGGATCACCTGAGGTCAGAAATTCAAGACCAGCCTGACCAACAAGGTGAAACCCCATCTCTACTAAAAAATACAAAAATTAGCTGGGCGTGGTGGCAAATGCCTGTAATCCTAGCTACCCAGGAGGCTGAGACAGGAGAACTGCTTGAATCTGGGACACGGAGGTTGCAGTGAGCCCAGATTGTACCACTGCACTCCAGCCTGGGCAACAGAACAAGACACTGTATCAAACAAACAAACAAAAAAAAAAAAATCAAAGAAATGCATCAGTATATACCGCAATGAGAGAATTCCAGCTGCAATTTTTTTCTTCAGAGTAAACTGATTTTTTTAAATCCTACCTTTAAACTCTTTGAAGCTAGAAAAATAACTATAATATGCAGAGCATTTCTTGTTTGCTGTTAATATCAAGTGGTGATACAGTGCTCAAAATTGCACAAGCCATACAGACAAAGAACAATTTCCACCGTCGTAAAGCAAAAACATTTTTAAGAATACAATTGAATAGCACAAATAAAAGAAGCAAACTTATCTCAAGTTGCTCAGGAGTCAGATTACATCTGCAAACTCAAAATTATATTACAATTTCCTTGTCTGATTTTTAATTTGCTCTAAGCCAAATAAACATGAATAATGAGAAAGAAATCTCAGCCTAGGAGCTGATGACATCGTAAACCATCCAAAGGACACTTGGTTGGTTTCTGTCATAAAATTCCATCATAAAATCACACCTGCATGAAAAAAGTTTTCTTGCCAGTTTCTGTCTTTTCCCCTCAAAATAGCCATCCTTGCCAAGAGACATTCAGTTCAGTGCCTAGGACTATCGGTTGTTAGGGCTTGTCAGCAGTCAGAAATCATTCAAATATATTTCCTGCATCTTTCCAAAGCTATAAATAAAAATTTTACACTAGCTCCTACTGAACAAAAGGATTTGGGCTCAAATGACAGCAGTCAGGATTTGGGTTAGATAGAAATGAGTATTTGATGATAAAGGAACTTAAGACCAGAAAGGGTTAGATTGAGAGAAACTAGAGCCCCCTCCCTGAAACTGTTTGGAAACAATATATATTTTTCTCCAGGATCTTCTAAATCAAGAGCTCCGGTAAGTGTAGGACTTTGAATATTAAAAAATCATACCTACTCATTGGTTTATTAATTATCAAATCCTACAATTCTATGATTAAATCAGAAAAGGACCACAGGGGGACTCTCAGTCCTCATTCCTATTCTTCCGTGAAATGGGAGTCTTTTCACATCTTTATTGCTATTTTTCCATTAATCAAAGTCACCGATAAATGTCATCATTTGCAAATTGGTAATAGAACTTAAAGAATAATAGAAAGAGTTTGGGTTTCAGTTCCAACATAATTATACAAGCTCTGTGATCTTGGACACAATAAATCAAGTACTCTGAACTTAAAATCATTTGCGAGTAAAATAATGTCTTTCCTACCTACATCATAGGCTTACCATAAGAGTCACATGCAATAACATCTGTAAAAGTGCTTTGCCAACTCTAAAACATTAATCAATGATGGTGTTATTATCTTATGACAAGTGGGCTGTAGAATCACATTCAAATCACAGAAAAGAAGATTTCTCTCAGTTAATAGGAATAGAGAATGCAGATGCAGAGAATGGTATACAAACACCAAGATGGGGCAGGGAATGGAAACCAACTAAAATGTTTATTCAAGTTTTTCTTGAACAGATGGAAACCACAAAGTCTCTGCCATACTTCATCTTCTCTGGGTCTCCTGTGTTTTAGGAGACAGCTTTTCTCCCCTCAGTTTTTCATTCCTACAGGCGGCTTTCTACCACTTTTGCTACACTGAGAATCACTGTGTTAAAGCCTGCTGACATCCAGCTCTCAGGAGTCTAGACACTTGTTCCACCTTAGAGAACACAGAATATGAATCATGATTCTCTTTAGTATCCTGTCTTAGGCCCATGAGAGTTTAAATTTAAATTCTGAATATAGGCTGGCCTGTCTTTGCTCTGTGGTGCATTGTTAATGTAGAAGACTTTAAACTTTTTGAAGGCAGTGACATGGTCTAAACTTTCTTTTAAGTAGGAGATAACCAAAAACTCAAAGGTATCAGAGAAAGTCATATAGAAATTCATGTAGAATCATAGAGTATTTAGGCTACATGTTTGTCATAATAATTAAAATTACTTCAAGGTGCCTTACAAAATACAAAATCCTAAGTAATAATTGCAAAAACAGATAAGTGATGACAGATATGGAGAAAAGATAAAGTGTAGCAAATAAGTTCTCTTTTCTTTTGAATCCTAATGTAACAGAAATAAATTGTGAAGTCCAAAGACGCATTCACATTTCAAAACTCAGCCAAATTTTACCCAGGGACCTAACCAAGTATGTTATGGTTTACTTTGTGGCTGCTTTCTTCACAAATTCATGGAATATATTTTTATACTTTGACCTGTTAAAACAATATAAAGCTTGAAATTGCACTTAATTTCTCCAGTAGTTAAAAGTGGCATTCTTAAAACTGATATGATTTTGTGGTAGCATAGTTGATTCAGTTCTTAGGTGTACAATTTGTATTGAAGATATTTGAACCCTGGGTGCTCAATTTGTCAATTGCATGTAAATAAACCAAAAAGAATTCAAGAGTTAATTTTATGTTAATAGACCAATTCAGTTCTTCAATTTCCCATGTCTGTTCTGGTGTATAATTTCTTTTTTTATCATCTTATAAGTCATCCCTCTGACAGAGGTCTGGCTTTGTTATTTTGTTTTGGTTTTTCAAACATTAAGGTTATGGCCTGCCCCTTATTGTCACATGCGTGCTCCTGAAAGCCAGTAAACCAACCTGTACTTATGGTGTGTTGGGCTTCACACTCTGGTAGGCTGTTGCAGTTACAGAAGATGGTCTCCACACAGAAATCAGTCAAAACCAAGCCTATAGGTATTTAAGTTGTAAATCGTGTCACAGAATACAAATGCTCTTGTAAACAGAGGCAAGAACACTGATGTTTGGAGTGGTTCAGGATAATCCCGCTGGAAGACAGGACTTGAGTTGGTATTTGAAACATGACTTAGGATTCAGAGAGAAGGGTACTAGATTTTCAAGGAGGGTAAAGATCATGATTAAATTCTGGGGAGACATCAGTCAGAAGTCTACTGACTACATATCAGGGATGATGTTAAAAAGTAATGATGGATTCATTTGGCTAGGTAGAAATCATTTTGTAGAGTCTTGGTAACCTGACAAAGAAGTTGGGCTTGATAGGCAAAAGGAAGCCATTAGGTTAGTTCTTGAAAGATGTGCATTTAAGGAAGCTTCAGGTGGCAATTATAAGCATAAGATTGAGTTGGGATGACATCAAAAGCTGGGACATCCATTTGGAGACACACGAATCACAAAGAATATCATCAGAATAATGAAGGAACATATATAACTCAGTATCTGGAAGAGAATCTGCTGACCAGTTCAAAGTCCTTCTCTTTTCAGAGGTAGAAGCTAGGACTTAGAATGATTATATGGTTTGTACAAGTTGACCACCTTCCCAGTCAGCAGCAGAATCAGGACTGAAGTCTAAATTTCTGGACACCTAGAAATTTTCACTGGAGAAATTTTGAAGAAAGACATTACAGAACATGATAATAGGCAAGTTTACCAATAACAATAAAGAGGAAAAGTCTAACTTACCTCTACTGCTTAGAGACTAGAGGTGGGTGTCTTAGTGTCACAATTAATTGTGAGAGAGTTAAGAAAATTATCTTGGGGGAAAAGCTGATGAGTTAGAATTAGATTAAGTTGGATTTCAAGTGATGATAGAATATCTAGGTAGACATGTCCTACAACAATTGGAAATAAGGATATGCTCAAGGCTGAGAGCATAATTCTATGATTTCTGCCCAGAACTCTCTCCAGAACTCCAATATCAGCATATATCAAACCACTCATCTGACACTGGCACCTCCAGTTTAGATTGGCGAAAACTAAATTCATTATCTTTATTTTCTGTCTTGGTTAGAATCATGATCCATGCCGTTCACTTTCACTGGGCAAATATTTGTTATCACTGAAGTCAGAAACCTGAAACTCATCTCTACCTCTTTCTTTTACTTCATTGACTGCAACCAATCAGTGACCAAATCCTGGTTGATTTTTCCTCCTTAATATTTACGACAATAGTCTCTTATCTGGCTCCACTGTCTCTGGCCTGGATCCCATTTTAGCTTTCTTCCATAACTATTAGAATGATCTTCTGAAATGCAAATCACATTATCATGTTATGCCTGTACTTGTAATTCTTTAATTATTATTTTCATAGTTTATATAGAACTTAAGCTCCTCTCCCCCTTAATTTTACCTTATTTCCTTCTTAAGAGTTCCAACCAATAGGAATATATGGAATTGTCTGAATAGTCTATGTTGTTTGCATCTCAGTATCTTTGATGGGGTAACTCTCTCTACTTGAAATCCCTTCTCTCCACATCTCCCCTATTATATGCTACATTCCTTCTAGCTAGTGAACAACTGTCTATATTTCAATACTGAAACCAAATATGACCATCTCTATTTAACCTTTCCTGATCATGCCTCACTCAGTAGAATTAACCAACCTCTTCTTTGTGTCTTCTTTGTACAAAACCCATATAATTGTATTTCAAGAGTACTTGAATGGCTAGAATGTCTTGAATGCCTCTTCTAGACTGGATAGTCTGTGAGGACAGAAACCATACTGAATTCACCACTGTATCTCCTGAAAGAGATCCTGATCCACAGGATGTACTTCATAAGGGTCTGCATTTATGCATTGTGTAGACACTTGAGAATTCTCTGAATAAAGACAACACTCGAAGGAGACCAGAAATGCAAAATTTCCAAGTGGGTTGATTCAGAGACCTGGATGACAGTTAAGGTCCAAAGACAGCTAAAGAAGCCATAAAAAAGGAGAATAAGTGACAAATTTGGCTGGGTGTGGTAGTTCCTGCCTATAATCCTAGCACTTTGGGAGGCCAAGGCAAGAGGATAGCTTGAGGCCAGATACGAAGAACAGCCTGAGCAACATATCGAGACCCCCTATCTCTACAAAAATAAAAATAAAAGAATTAGCCTAGCATAGTGGCACATGCCTGTAGTCCCAGCTACTTAGAAGGCTGAGGCAGGAAGGATCCCTTGAGCCCAAATGTTCAAGGTTACAGTGGCTATGATTGCAGAAGAAAAAAAAGCTTTTAAAGAAGGAATGGGAAAAAAACCAGGAAACTTCTTTAAATTATCAAAAGACATTTGTATTACTGTTACTACACCATCGAAAAACTGAAGACAATATAAGCCTCCAAAATAAGGCACACTAACATATTGTTTTGAGAGAATATGATGATGCCAATAAGTAGTTTAAATGAAATATAGGCAGATAAATGCTTATATAAAACAATGCTAAATGAAAAAGTAGAAAGCAGTGTTACACAACTCATTGATCACAACTATATGAAGACATATGAGCCCAAATTAAAAAGCAGAAGATGGAATAAGCATAGCTGCTGTATTAAAACAAAGGAATTCGATAGATTTTTCTGAAATACTTACGTTTCATTTAAATGCTTAATATTTAAAATAATGGATGTTAGTATTGAATTCAATTTTAAAATTCCAACAGTTATTTATAAGTAAAATTATACCTTAGATGGGCTTGGTAATTACTACTCAAAAGTTCATAGCACTAACTGAAACATGTGTAACAAAAATTATCAAGCTATTACGTCTTTGCTTCATACGTTCAAATTTTTATGTTTCGTGCTTTATTTGTTTTTAACACGATATACCTGCACTGACTAACATAGTGTTATTTTATGCTTGTAATGGTCCTGTCTTTAAAACACAGATCACTGGGACTTGACTTTCCAGTGCCTTTTCTGGACTAAAATTTCTTAATGTCCTTTATAAGTCACATGCATGCTAAGTCAACCAATCAACATATATGGAAGCTCTGACTATTAGGAGTAAATGTGTTCAGTACACTAAGTCCATTTATTTCTAATCAGACACCTACCCAGGGTCATCATTACTTCATTGGGATACCAAGGATGATAGAGTAAGGTTTGGGTATAGATAACAGGTTTAAATAGGAGTGCCAAATTATAATGCTCCAGGCTGGAAAGGTAAATTAATGAATCAAATCAAGCTTGAGAGCACATGCCTATCAATAAGAGAGCAGTAGTTACTCAAACTTGTGACAAGCTGCTTTGAAGAAATGCCAACCCAATATTGCTGGAGCTTCATATTAGGCAAGAGAGTTTAAAATCTAGATTTATCTGTGAAATCTCCTCATTTTAAATGACTGCTGAGTGAACTATGAGACTAGAGAGTAATTGAGGCCTGTAGCCCCAGCTAGGCCTAATAACAGCAGTGGTCACACATTGAAGGTCACAGCTTAAAGATCAATTTTATTTCACGTATGCAGTGTTTTTAAAAAATGTTGAGCTTCTGCTCCCTTCCAGGCACTGAGTGAGGCAAATATTAGTATGGGTTATTAAGAACGCAGTGATCAGATAGAATGTCCCTCTGGTCACTCCCCTAAAGAAAGTTCACGGGGAAAAACCAGAGAGACCCAGTCAAAAAAACCTGTAAAGCCTAGTTTGTGCAATGTCATAGAAGCCAGAGACTACAGAATTCTAGTGATAGAATTGAACACTGTTGTTAGAACTGGAACTTGGAAGTTATGGGTGACATTAAAGGGAGGCATTTTGATGAGTCCTAGGACACAGGTAGAAGAACATAGAGTAGAGAAATAAATGGGAGAAGAAGAATTAAATGCAGCAAATATGGACCACTCTTGTGAGAATCTTAAATAAGAAGGGGAACAGATAGATTAGATGGTAGCTATAGGGTAACATAAGGGAAGAATTTATTTTAAAGATTTTTAAGGATGATAAAAAATTTAAGTAGGTTTGTAGGGCAAGAGGAAGAAGCCATCAAAGGGCAAGTGGTTGATATAGAATGAATATTGAAGATTCAGGAGACAGAATGGAAGAAACTGGGGGATGCAGAAACAGCTATGTCAGGGCCCAGATGGAAACAATTGGTCTTGAACAGGATGAAGCAATCATTATCTTATGAGAATAGAGAAAATTGTATAAAAATTGGGTAGAGATGAGAGGCAAGTGTCTACATGGGGCGGGGGCAAGAAAATGGTGTCAATTTTTTCTCAATACTTTTCTCTATAGAGTTGTGGTGGACCACATATGAGCCTCAAAAACTTATCTTTCCATCCAGCCAAAGGTCATGCATTCAGGTTCACATTCGCTTTCTCTTAAGCCCACACCCTGAGATTGGCACCATAGATCTTACCATTTCTGTGGAAACAGAAGAAAGCAAAATACGTAAATTTTCTTTTTCTCTGACACTAAAGTAGAATTGACATAAAATACCTAGCCTGGGTTTTCTTTTCTAATTGGCCATCCAAGAGTACTGGTATTGGTACAAGTCATCCCCAAACTTCATCTGTTGAGTATGATAAAGAAAAGAGAGCACTTTCAGAAGAAAGTTTTCAAAGAGATCCAAAAGAAGAAGAAATATCGTCCAGTTCCAGCACTTTCCATATCCTTCATACTGCTTCTACTAAATAAAGCTCAAGCTTTTAGTGGGAGAATCTTAGCGGGATTTTAGTTTTCCCATAACTAATAAGAAAACCTTTTCCCTGGCAAGGGACAAGGAGCATAACATATTGAACTACTTGACATATTCAGTCTTTGAAATAGTTAATTTAAAAGTATCTTTTGAGATAAAGATTTCCAGGTCTGGAAATAATGACATCCACCTGAATCCAAATCTCTCCACAAATGTTCCTTTAAAAATAAATGGATAAAATTAACAAGGAATATAAACAAAACTGCGCATGGCCCACCTGCATTGCTCAAAGACAGAGAATGCCATGAACTAAAATTACCATAAATAAAGACATAAACACCACATTTCATCAAAGCTCCCCAGCCATTGCAAGCTTATGAATTTGAAGAGTAGAGAAGGGGAAGCATAAGAGACTCAGTGAAAAAGAGAAGAGGAGAACAGAGGCCTGAAACTGAGCACAGACAAAATTAGCCCCTAGAAAGAGAAAGAGAAAGTCCAAAATCAAGTCATAAAATACTGAAAAACAAGACTTGGTAATTCATAGCACCAGCTGCAGGGAAGGGACTTAGAGGTAAGTAGGATAGAACATGAAAATATCCAAGAAGCATGCTTCTATGGGAGAATCACATAGAGAAAAGATGGTGCCTCTGAGAGGCATGGCCCCTTATTTCTTGAAAAAAAATAAGGAAGAAGAAAATATTAAAATTCTGTAGAAAGAAAGAGAAAAAGTAAACACCAATATCTCCACTTCCAACATCATTGACTAAAGAGATGGTACATTACCGTACCTCAGGAAAGGGTACTTTTGAATTAGCCCAGAGTGGTGATGCATGCCTGTAATCCCAGCTACTCGGGAGGCTGAGGCAGGAGAATCGCTTGAACCCAGGAGATGGAGGTTGCAGTGAGCCAAGATCACGCCATTGCACTCCAGCCTGGGCAATAGAGTGAGACTCTGTCTCAAAAAACAAAAAAGAAAAAAGAAAAAAAAGAACTAAGTATTGCATATACGCCTTCAAACACATTCCTTAACTTTTCCTCACAAAAAATAAAATATTGTCCCTCAATCCCCCAGAAAGCCAAATGGAAGAGAAAAGGAGATGGAACAGAGGGAGCCAAATTGTGAGGGTTAATGAGAGAGGAGTCGAATTCCCTCTGTTGTGGCATAAACCATTCAGTTACAATAGTGAAGGGCACCAGAAGAGAAAATCATGATCCTCTTCCGCAGAGAAATTAATTACTTACTTAGATTTGAAACCCTTCCAGTGAAAATTTTCCTGTTGCCCAGAAGCACCTTTCTAATTAATGATCTTTAGTGTCTCAGGTAAGCTCATGCTACACAAATCCCCTCTCAACTCTTTAAGAAGGAAGAGGCATTTAAGGCATGAACTGCAGGCTAACAGGAGAGTTCCATGGAGGAAATGTACTGGCAGTTGGAGTTCATGCATGCTACTCTCATGCACGGAGCCTTAGGATGAGGGACCACAAGAATCTTTGCCCCCTGGCTTGGTGGACGGAAGTATGTGCTGACTCAAGGCTCCAGTGCATTCTTGAAAAATCACTGCACAGTTAACTTCTAAATTAGTGAGAGCAATTGTAATGATCAATAGAAAACACCAAGCTCTAAAGACATTTCCTACAGCATAATTTGAAGAAGTAGAATACATGAAGCAGTGAGCCACAGAAAATCAGGTCTTAGCACTAATTAGAAAATTTTCTAAGCTTTCTCTCTCAAGAAAATCAGTTCATTGGTTAAGGGGCCAATCTGAAACATGGTTGGTTTACAGATTTTCATCTGGACTGAAAAAAATTACAGCCAGATATTTAAACCAACATTCGAAATAAAATTGTGAAACTGATTAATTACTTACTGTTAATAAAATTGTAATGAAAAATCGATTATTCACTAGTAATTAAAAGCTGTTTTCCACATGTCAGAATGAAGATAACCTATAAAGCAGACGAAAAACACCCACTAGAGTTTCTTGTTTATCAGAAAAGGGAGAAAGAAGCTTAATACTGTGTCCCCCGAAACATAACTTCCTCCCTTAAGCCCTCATTTTATAACATTTACTTTCAAAAATGTAATAAACGTTTACCTCATGCTTAACTATGAATACTAACTAGCAAGGCAATCTTCTTCTCTTATAGCTTAATCCCATCTGACCCAGAATAGAGATGCCCCAAAGAGCTATTCGATGTTTATCTATATGTGTGTATGGTTTTTTAAAGTAGTTTAGGAGTCATTTTTGCTCCCCCTATCAATGGAAAATTCTGCTGAACTTCCTCCAAATTCACTCATCTCATTTGATTTTTGTATGTTTGGTTCAACTGTTCACACTGATGTGACATCTCAGGCATCACATCAGTGTGAACAGTTGAACCAAACATACAAAATGTCCTAAGAATCCATCTGCCAAAAACTATTCTTTTAAATAGAAATAAGAAAATAAACTCTCCTTGAGCAGATCAGTTGAGCCAAGATTTCTCCTCACTAAAAGGGATACACCTTATAGAAATAGACCACCAGGGTGTTAGCTGACTCACCATCTTTCTCAAAGGATTGTCACACCTCCTGTCTTGACTATTGTGGCAGTCACTCCCAATAGTTCTAGCTTCCTCCTGCCCATGTGCAGATTCAAAAGGTGGTCTAATGTGGACTTCTTCCATCTCAGCCTTCTTCTATGCCCAGGTCACATCCTATACATATTATCTTAAATATTCACTTCTATATTTGCAAAGCTAAAAAAATTAACTTTATTTTTTAATTGTCCTTTTTTTTACTGTTTCTGAATTCATTGTATCCTCTCATTTGTTTAAGACAAATTAGATATTATCTGTGTTTTATCAAAACAGAGAACACATAGATAAATAGGAGTTATAAATATATGTTAGGACTAACTAAATATCAGCAGTATCACTAAATATTCTAAAGTCATATGAAAAATTTCCTGCTACATGTTGGGCAGACTGGATACTAATACATCCTTTTTATTATATAATTGAGTATATTTGTTACAGAAAAATTAGAAAGATACATATAAGCCTAAAGAAAATGAACACCTCCCTAATCCCACTGCTTAAGATGACCACTGTTAACATTTGGGGTATGTCCTTTCTGATTTTTCACATTCTTATACATATCATATTTTTCTTACAATGGTGGGACTCACTGTATCATCTTTTTTGCAATGTGCTTTATATGTCAACAAATATACATTTGAAACATTATTCTTTATGGCTGCATTTTATGAATTTTATGAATGCCCTAATTTGGTTATCCAAATCTTCAAAGATTTTTAGATACTATGCCTGGATCCATTTGTTTCATGGAATTTTGACTTCACGATTGTTTTATAATAGTTAATGCACACTGACCGGGTTCCACCTAAAGCCCACGGATATATCAAAGTATCAGCAATAATGTTTAGCTCTTAGAAAAAGCATACATAGTAATGTGAAATTCAGCTAAGTACATTTTGTATTGAACTACAGCATTTAGTTCCTCAGGCTCATCTATCAATTAGGGTGATAAGCAGGCACTCAAAAGCTAGCTTTTCAATTATGTTTTCTACCTTCAACTGAAATGTTCCTGTCATTGCGTATCGTGTAGTAATTTTGAAAAGGCTTCATCTTAGCAACCAAGTGATAACTTTAAAATCAAGAATCTGAACCAATTAATTCCTAACATTAATTACTTCTTTTAAAACAAAAGGCGCTTTAAAGTAAGTGACTGCAAATATACTTTTTATCCCACTAACAGTCCTTATCTCTTTTTCCCTCAGCTCACAATTCTGTTGACAACTCATGCTCAGTCTCAAATCATCATTCAAATCATAATTAAAGCATAATTCTGAGCTCTCTTTGTACATGCTAATTCCAAAACCACCAGATGTAAAAGCCACACAGAAATTCCTATAGAGTATTATTAGCTTCCAAGAAGCAGAATTAAGATGCATAAAAGTATCTTCTATAGCAAGTAAATATTTTGGTTTTAATTACATTATTACCTTGTTTTATGCTACTAATTACTACAATTTATTGCATAATTGACTCTCAGAGAAAAATATTAACAGAGCAGTTCTGCAGTCTTAAACTGAAGATAGTATATACTAATGATTTTGCCTAACTACTTACCTCCCTTAAAAAAAGCGAAGTATTTTTTGTAATAAGTTTGATAAATCTCTTTCCTATTTTTGCACTAATAAATCAAGTTAGGTACTACAGTTATTTGCTTATTTATTTCTCTATAAATAACAGGGTAATAAAAAATTATATTATTGAACTGGGGACAATATATTATCTGTCTTTATTCCCTAACACCCAGCTCAGAACTTGAAACTTAGTAGGTGCTCAATAAATTTTACTAAATAAAGTAATGAGTTAATCATTTAAAGTGATCTTTTAACTTGACATCATAAAAGTAGTATTACTTAATACTAGCTAGTGTCTATTTCAGCCTTTACAGATTAAAAACCTGCAGCCTTTAAAGCAAAAGCCTGAACATTAGAAATAATAACAGTTTGCTGTAGACTGAAAACAAATGAGCTCATTCTGAGACTCGACAGTCATTTATAAGCCACTTGAGCTGCCTGTCCTCTTGCAGTTTATGACCTCAGTCAAGTCTTTCCAGTGAAATAAAGCCTTGTGTTCACTCCAGGGCCATCTATTGTTCTCTCTGTAATTTGTACCAAATTTTAAAGGTTATAAATATTTGCAGTGAAGCCTAGTTGCTGAACTGCATTCTTTCACACTTACATGCCTTTTTTTTTTTTTTTTTTAACTACAAGACCAGGGACTGGCATTTACTTACTTCATACTTACTTCATGATAACCTGATCATACATACCTTTGAACTCAGGACGTTCTTCAAATGCCATGATTTATTAAGTTCTCCTTGGTCACATAGCAGTCAACCTTGTCAAATGCAACTAGGCCAACCTCATTCTCCAAGGAGTAGTAGCTAGCAGTAAAAAGTGAAGAGTTATTTTTACTTACATGAAACTATATATACTTTAATTCTTTTTCAGATTGAAAAAAATTTCTGGGTAAATTATACTGCAAATGACAATGAAATGAATGAAAATAAGCACAGTTAAATATATAAATTTTCTCTGCCTACCAGTTCAAAGTCTATTTCCATTTTATTGCTTTGCTTTTTCTTTAATTTCCCTTGAACTAATGTGCCCTCTAATGGTTAAAATAAAAATATAATCAGAGCCATAAAATAAGTGCCAACGTATTAATTGCAAGAAATATTTATACTTAAAAGATACTTCTTTAACTCACAACTATGCCTTCAAGATCAAAATGTATGTCTTTTAATAAATAACAAGAAGAATAAGCATTTTATTTGTTCTATACAACAGACCATGCAAACGAGATATAGCAAACCAACTTCCATCAATAAATTAAAATGTTAGTTCCTATAAACAAGGATCAAGTATTAAGACTTGCATATACTGATAATGAAATATAGATTGGGGCTATGCCTGTTTTACAATCCTAATTTAAGCATTTAAGAAATGTTACTCCAAAAATAGATTTTTTGGTTCTTTCTTCATTTTTATTTCTCTAACCTGAAATGAACATTTGTCCTGACAACCTTCAAAAAAGCAAATGTATGTACACACAAAAATATTAAATAGCTGTGCATTTTTGTGCACAATTTACCCTCAGTGTTCATGCTCTCTTATTTTTTGTTGCAGTGTAATATCAGAAAATAATGCATATTAAGTAATTACCCACTTAATGTGAGCAATGTCAGCTGTCAATCCAGATAAGACAGGGATTTAGGAAGAAATTACTTGAATGGTTTATCTTGGCTGATTAAGTTCAGGAAAGGTAGTTTTACAACAGAATTTATTTCTAACAAGAATTTGGTGAAGACAGAAAAATATAAGTAGAGAAAACATATTTAATTCTCTCTAGAAGGGTAGAATTGAAATGAAACACAGAAACAAAATATCGTGCTAAAAGACCTTCTGCCTTGTTTAACCATTATTGTTAGTAGTTAAGATAATTTGCTCGTTATCAAAACGTTACAATATGTACTTAACATGGAATTTTCAAGTCTCTTCCAATTGGTAATACTTAAAAAAAAATAACTCTGCATTTTTTTCCTGTCTCAGAAAGTAAAGACATTTTTTTCTATTGTATATATGGGGTACATGTCATTGAGGTAAACTGAACTATCAAAGACTGCACTGAATTGGTGATGGAAGTCATATTCGAATTTAGAATTATTGATGTGATTTGCTGATTTTGCTGGTGCTTTGTGTGCATCACAAGAATTTTTTATTTTGTTAGAGAAAAAAGAATTACATTTACCTGAATTAAATTTCTGCCTTTATCTTCCAGCACTCATTGGTGGAGGATAAAGATGTACAGATGTACAATCTATATTATATGCATGATATTAATATTTTAAGTTAATACGAAAAGAAAGGGCTGCAGGCTGAGGAACAGGAAACCTGGATTCTATGTCTGTTTGTGCTACCAAATGACCCTGAGCAAGATATGAAAGATTCTAATCCTCGGTTGTTCACCCTCTGAAGAGGAAAATTGAATTAGATAACCTAGGAGCTCCCTTCTAATTTAAAACCTCCAGTTTTTAAAATGATACACATTGAAAATGTATATACACATTTTGTATATATGATCTAAACTTATAAGATGTTGTTTAGGTTTTTGTATTTTTAAATTATACTTTAAGTTCTAGGCTACATATGCAGAACATGCAGGTTTGTTACATAGGTATGCAAGTACCATGGTGGTTTGCTGCACCCATCAACCTGCCATCTATGTTATATATTTCTCCCAGTGCTATCCCTCACCTAGCCCCCGATCCCCCAAGAGGCCCTGGTGGGTGATGTTCCCCTCCCTGTGTCCATGTGTTCTCATTGTTCAAGATGCAGTGTTTGGTTTTCTGTTCCTGTGTTAGTTTGCTGAGAATTATGGTTTCCAGATTTATCCATGTTCCAAGGAAGAACATGAACTCATTCTTTTTTATGACTGCATAGTATTCCATGGTGTATATGTGTCATATTTTCTTTATCCACCCTATCATTGATGGGCATTTGGGTTGGTTCCAAGTCTTTACTATTGTGAATAGTGCTGCAATAAACATATGTGTGCATGTGTCTTTATAGTAGAGTGATTTATAATCCTTTGGGTAATGGGATTTTGGGTAATGGGATGGCTGGGTCAAATAGTATTTTTGCGTCAAGATCCTTGAGGAATCACCACACTGTCTTCCACAATGGTTGAACTAGTTTACAGTCCCACCAACAGTGTAAAAGCGTTCCTATTTCTCCACATTCCCTCCAGCATCTGTTGTTTCCTGACTTTGTAATGATCACCATTCTAACTGGCGTGAGATGGTATCACGTTGCAGTTTTGATTTGCATTTCTCTAATGACCAGTGATGATGAGCTTTTTTTCATATGTATGTTGGCCACATAAATGTCTTTTCTTGAGAAGTGTCTGTTCATATCCTTTGCCCACTTTTTGATGGGGTTGTTTGTTTTCTCCTTGTAAATTTACTTAAGTTCCTTGTAGATTCTGGATATTAGCCCTTTGTCAGATGGATAGGGTACACAAATTTTCTCCCATTCTGTAGGTCACCTGTTCACTCTGAGGGTAGTTTCTTTTGCTATGCAGAAGCTCTTCAGTTTAATTAGATCCCATTTGTCAATTTTGGATTTTGTTGCCATTGCTTTTGGTGTTTTAGTCATGAAGTCTTTGCCCATGCCTATGTCCTGAATGGTATTGCCTAGGTTTTCTTCTAGGGTTTTTATGGTTTTAGGTCTTACATTTAAGTCTTTAACCCATCTTGAGTTAATTTTTGTATAAGGTGTAAGGAAGAGGTCCAGTTTCAGTTTTCTGCATATGGCTAGCTAGTTTTCCCAAAACCATTTATTAAATAGGGAATCCTTTCCCTATTGCTTCTTTCTGTCAGGTTTGTCAAAGATCAGATGGTTGTAGATCTGTGGCATTCTTTCTGAGACCTCTGTTCTGTTCCATTGGTCTATATCTCTGTTTTGGTACCAGCTGTTTTGGTTACCGTAGCCTTGTAGTATAAGTTGAAGTCAGATAGCATGATGCCTCCAGCTTTGTTCTTTTGGCTTAGGATTGTCTTGGCAATGTGGGGTCTTTTTTGGTTCCATATGAAATTTAAAGTAGTTTTTTTTCTAGTTCTGTGAAGAAAGCCAGTGGTAGTTTGACAGGTATAGCATTTAATTTATAAATTACTTTGGGCAGTATGGCTATTTTCACAATATTGATTCTTCCTATCCATGAGCATGAAATGTTTTTCCATTTGTTTATGTCCTCTCTTATTTCCTTGAGCAGTGGTTTGTAGTTGTCCTTGAAGAGATCCTTCACATCCCTTGTAAGTTTTATTCCTAGGTATTTTATTCTCTTTGTAGCAATTGTGATGGGAGTTCACTCATGATTTGGCTCTCTGTTTGTCTATTATTGGTGTATAGGAATGCTTGTGATTTTTGCACATTGATTTTGTATCCTGAGACTTTGCTGAAGTTGCTTATCAGCTTAAGGAAATGTGGGCTGAGATAATGGGGTTTTCTAAATATACAATCATGTCATCTACAAACAGAGACAATTTGACTTCCTCTCTTCCTATTTGAATACCCTTTATTTCTTTCTCTTTCCTAATTGCCCTGGCCAGAACTTCCAATACTATGTTGAATAGGAATGGTTAGAGAGGGCATCCTTGTCGTGTACCGGTTTTCAAAGGAAACACTTCTAGTCTTTGCCCATTCAGTATAATATTGGCTGTGGGTTTGTCATAAATAGCTCTTACTATTTTGAGATACATTCCATCAATATCAAGTTTATTGAGAGTGTTTTTAAATGAAGGTGTGTTGAATTTTATTGAAGGCCTTTTCTGCATCTATTGAGATAATCATGATTTTTATTATTGGTTCCTTTTAGGTGATGGATTATGTTTATTAATTTACATATGTTGAACCAGCCTTGCATGCCAGGGATGAAGCTGACTTGATCGTGGTGGATAAGCTTTTTGATGTGCTGCTGTTTTCAGTTTGCCAGTATTTTATTGAGGATTTTTGCCTCGATGTTCATCAGGGATATTGGCCTGAAATTTTCTTTTTTTGTTGTGTCTCTGCAAGGTTTTAGTATCAGGATGATGCTGACCTCATAAAATGAGTTAGGGAGGAGTCCCTCTTTTTCTTTTGTTTGGAATAGTTTCAGAAGGAATGTTACCAGCTCCCCTTTGTACCTCTGGTAGAATTTGGCTGTGAATCCATCTGGTCCTGGGCTTTTTTTGGTTGGTAGGCTATTAATTACTGCCTCAATTTCAGAACTTCTTATTGGTCTATTCAGGGATTCGACTTCTTCCTGGTTTAATCTTGGAAGAGTGTATGTGTCCACGAATTTATCCATTACTTCTAGATTTTCTGTTTTTCTTGCAGAGAGGTGTTTATTCTCTTAAAGTAGTGTGTATTTCTGTGGGATCAGTGGTGGTATCCCCTTTATCATTTTTTATTGTGCTATTTGATTGTTCTCTCTTTTCTTCTTTATTAGTTTGGCTGGCAGTCTATCTATTTTGTTAATCTTTTCAAAACCCAGCTCCTGGATTCATTGATTTTTTTAAGGATTTTTCATGTCTCTCTCTCCTTCAGTTCTGCTCTGATCTTAGTTATTTCTTGTCTTCTGCTAGCTTTTGAATTTGTCTACTCTTGTTTCTCTAGTGCTTATGATTGTGATGTCACGGGGTCAATTTTAGATCTTTCCTGCCTTCTCCTGAGGGCATTAAGTGCTATAAATTTCCCTTTAAACACGGCTTTAGCTGTGTCCCAAAGATTCTGGTACACTGTGTCTTTGTTCTCATTGGTTTCAAAGAACATATTTATTTCTGCCATAAATTCGTTATTTACCCAGTAGTCATTCAAGAGCAGGTTGTTCAGTTTCCATGCAGTTGTGCAGTTTTGAGTGAGTTTCTTAATCCTGAGTTCTAATTTGATTACACTGTGGTCTGAGAGACTGTTTGTTATTATTTCCATTATTTTGCATTTGCTAAGGAGTGTTTTACTTCCAATTATGTGGTCAACTTTAGAATAAGTGTAACGTGGTACCGAGAAGAATATATATTCTGTTGATTTTAGGTGGAGAGTTCTGTAGATGTCTATTAGGTCCGCTTGGTCTAGAGCTGAGTTCAAGTCCTGAATGTCATTGTTAATTTTCTGTCTCGTTGATCTGTCCAGTATTGACAGTGGGGTGTTACAGTCTCCCACTATTATTGTGTGGGAGTCTAAGTCTCTTTGCAGGTCTCTAAGAACTTGCTTTATGAATCTGGGTGCTCCTGTATTGGGTGCATGTATATTTAGGATAGCTGGCTTTTCTTGTTGAATTGATCCCNCCTTTACCATTATGTAATGCTCTTCTTTGCCTTTTTTTATCTTTGTTTGTTTAAACTCTTATTTATCAGAGACTAGAACTGCACCCCCTCTTTTTTTTTTTTTTTTTTTTTTTTGCTTTCTCTTTGCTTGATAAATATTCCTCCATCCCTTTATTTTGAGCCTATGTGTGTCTTTGCAGGTGAGATGAGTCTCCTCAATGCAGCACACCAATGGGTCTGAATCTATCCAATTTGCCAGTCTGTATGTTTTAACTGGGGCATTTAGCCCGTTTACATTTACGGTGAAGAATTTTATGTGTGAATTTGAGCCTGTCATTATGATGCTAGCTGGTTATTTTGCCTGTTAGTTGATGCAGTTTCTTCATGATGTCGATGGTCTTTACAATTTGGTATGTTTTTGCAGTGGCTGGTACTGGTTTTCTCCTTTCCATACTTAGTGCTTCCTTCAGGAGTTCTTGTAAGGCAGGCCTAGTGGTGACAAAAATCTCTCAGCATTTGCTTGTGTGTAAAGGATTTTATTTCTCCTTCACTTATGAAGCTTAGTTTGGCTGGATATGAAATGCTGGACTGAAAATTCTTTTCTTTAAGAATGTTGAATGTTGGCCCCCACTCTCTTCTGGCTTGTACGGTTTCTGCAGGGAGATCCGCTGTTAGTCTGATGGGCTTCCTTTCTGGGTAACCAGACCTTTCTCTCTGGCTGCCCTTAACATTATTTCCTTCATTTCAACCTTGGTGAATCTAACGATTATGTATCTTGGGGTTGCTCTTCTTGAGGATTATCTTTGTGGTGTTCTCTGTATTTCCTGAACTTGAATGTTGGACTTTCTTGCTAGGTTGGGGAAGTTCTCCAGGATAATATCCTGAAGAGTGTTTTCCAGCTTGGTTCCATTCTCCCCATCACTTTCAGGTACAACAATCAAACATAGGTTTGGTCTTTTCATATAGCCCTATATTTCTTGAAAGCTTTGTTCATTCCTTTTCATTCTTTTTTCTCTAATCTTGTCTTCATGCTTTATTTCATTAAGTTGATCTTCAATCTCTGATATCCTTTGTTCCACTTGATCAGTTTGGCTATTGATACTTGCGTATGCTTCACGAAGTTCTCATGCTGCGTTTTCACAAAATTCTCATGCTGTGTTTTTCAGCTCTATCAGGTCATTTATGTTCTTCTCTAAACTGGTTATTCTAGTGAGTAATTCGTCTAATTTTTTTCAAGGTTCTTAGCTTCCTTGCATTGGGTTGGAACACGCTCTTTTAGCTCAGAGGAGTTTGTTGTTACCCACCTTCTGAAGCCTACTTCTGTCCTTTCATCAAATTCATTCTCCATCCAGTTTTGTTCCCTTGTTGGCGAGTTGTGATCCTTTAGAGGAGAAGAGGTGTTCTGGTTTTTGGAATTTTCAGCCTTTTTGTGTTGGTTTTTCCTCATCTTCATGGATTTACCTATCTTTGGTCTTTGATGTTGGTGACCTTCAGATGGGGTTTTTGTGTGGACATCCTTTCTGTTGATGTTGATGCTATCCCTTTCTGCTTGTTAGTTTTCCTTTTAACAGTCAGACCCCTTTGCTGCAGGTCTGCTGGAGTTTGTTGGAGGTCCACTCTAGACCCTTTTTTCCTGGGTATCACCAGTGGAGGCTGCAGAACAGCAAAGATTGCTACATGTTCCATCATCTGGAAGCTTCGACCCAGAGGGGCACCCACCAGATGCCAGCCAGAGCTCTCCAGTATGAGGTGTCTGTTGACCCCTGCTGGGAGGTGTCTCCTAGTCAGGAGGCATGGGGTCAGGGACCCACTTTAGGAGGCAGTCTGTCCCTTAACAGAGCTCGAGTGCTGTGCTGGGAGATCCGCTGCTCTTTTCAGAGCCAGCAGGCAGAAACGTTTAAGTCGCTGAAGCTGCACTCACAGCCATCGCGTCCCCCAGGTGCTCTGTCCAAGGGAGATGGGAGTTTTATCTATAAGCCCCTCAGTGGGGCTGTTGCCTTTCTTTCAGAAATGCCCTACCCAGAGAGGAGGAATCTAGAGAGGCAACCTGGCTACAGTGGCTTTGCCAAGCTGTGGTGGCCTCCACCCAGTCTGAACTCCTGGAGGCTTTGTTTATACTGTGAGGGGAAAACCACCTACTCAAGCCTCAGTAATGGCAGATGCCCTTCCCCCAACCAAGCTCGAGCATCCCAGGTCAACTTCAGACTGGTGTGCTTGCAGCAAGAATTTCAAGCCAGTGGATTTTAGCTCACTGGGTTCCGTGGGGGTGGGATCTAATGAGCTAGACTGTTTGGCTCCCTGGCTTCAGCTCCCTTTCCAGGGGAGTGAACTGTTCTGTCTCGCTGGCATTCCAGGTGCCACTGGGGTATGAAAAAACTCCTGCAGCTAGCTCAGTGTCTGCCCAAACGGCTGCCCAGTTTTGTGCTTGAAACCCAGGGCCCTGGTGGTGTAGGCACCTGAGGGAATCTCCTGGTGTGCAGGTTGCAAAGACCATGGGAAAAGTGTAGTATCTGGGCTGGAATGTACTGTTCCTCACTGCACAGTCCCTCATGGCTTCCCTCGACTAGGGGAGGGGGTTCCCATCCCCTTGGGCTTCCCGGGTGAGGCGATGCCCACCCTGCTATGGCTCACCCTCTGTGGGTTGCACCCACTCTCTAATCAGTCTCAATGAGATAAGCTAGGTACCTCAGTCGTAAATGCAGAAATCACCCACCTTCTGCATTGATTTCACTGGGAGCTGCAGACTGGAGCTGTTCCTATTCGGCCATCTTGCCAGACCTTAGCTTTTTTAAATACTATAATTTTTATTTTCAATTTCATCCTTGTATTCAATCATTTTGCAAAAAAATCATAATATTCAAACAAATTATGATAGGATAAAATATCTTGTGAAAGTACTTTTCAACCATAATCACTGAGAATTAATGTAAGTAATTCCCACTATCATTTGCCCTTGTTTACATTGATTTTGATTCAGTTGTTTAGCTTTCGTTTTGTTTTGTTTTGTTTTCTGGTATATGTTCCTACCTCTATACTATGGAGATAGGAATTATTTTATTTATATCAGCTTCCCATGATACCGCTATTTGAAAATGGGTCCTCAATAAGATTGACCAACATAATCACGATAGACTATGCCAGTTTAAAGAATAGAATACAACTGGGATCAGGTGAGTGAGTTATCAGTAAAAGAGGTGAATGAGTATGTTCTCATATTCTTTATGGAGAACTTAGGCACAATATATCAAAGAGTTTTAAAGTGTATGTACTAAATGTATGTTTGCACTAAAATCTATATAATGGTAAATGATTGGAGTTAGAGATGTTTTGGTGATAAAGGTGAAAATACCTAAAAAAAATCAACACAACTCACATTATGCAGATTTAGAACTGGCAATATACTGAATCTAGTTCTTGAATCTCATAATGTCCCACTATGAAGAGAGTTGGGAATAAAGGAATAATCAGTCCACTGGTTCCTTTGCGATTTCTCAGCACAATGTCAGCCTGGTGGAACCTCTGTTAAGATCACCAGCAGTTTGAAGGTAGCCAGGATTGTAGGTAGGCCAAGAAGCCTTGGTGCATTGAGTAGAAAATCTCCCCTTGTCCTCGTTCTCCCCAGCTCTCTTTCATACTTTTGTTCCCTGGAAGCCAGAGAAAGTCTTTCCCTTCTATCAAGAAAAACTGAAGATGAGGTTGTGTGTACAGTCCAGGTGTAGATCGAATTGATGGTCAGGAATCTGCATTCCCTACCACTACTCCTCACTTCAATCAGATGCTCCTTTTCTTTGCCTCTGCCTGCTCACCTGGGCTCACTGCATGATTATTACTTCTGCTTCCTTAACACCATATGTCTCACCCACATGTGAGAAAGCACGCTGAAGGTCATCCATAACTGTTGCCTAATTCTTTAATTTCTGATCTCAGATACCAGATGTTTTATCCCGGTCTCTAATTATTTACTTCATGACCTCCTACCCAGGCCCCTAGAATTGCAAACCTCTGAGGTCTGCTCAGCCCTTCAAACATTACTGCAATTGGAGACCTCCCTCTAGAATCATCAGTGCTAGAGACAGGAGAGGCAGAATAAGGTGGCTGTTAAGACATGGACTCTGTGACCAAAATACCTGGGTTTTAATCCCAGATCTTTTACTTACTAGCTTTGTGACCAGAGGCAATTAACTTAACCTCCCTAGGTGTCAGTTTCCTCTTCTATAAAATAGGGACACGTATAGCAACCTCACAGAGTCATCATGAGGATTAATCCTGTTTCTAAAAGAAAATGTTCAGAATAATGTCTGGCACGTAATAAGTGATCAAAAATGTTTGCTGTTATTACAGTGACCAATTTTACTTTTTCTCCCAGTCAGAATCACAGAACACTAAAAAGGCAATTAAATTCATTTTAATGACTCAACCATCTGGCAATCTTAGTTTCTACTTTTTATAATCAGGGTGCTCATAAATTCTAGTTTTCCAATTTATACCTGTTGTCGTGGGGTAATTATTAATAGCAACCTCTTTTATTCTCAGAAGTGTCCAGATTTGGACAATAACATATGTAATCACCCTAATTATCATATAGATTACTCAGTTATTCTCCTGTACAATTAGAAGAATGAATTAGATGGTCTCTGAGATCATGTAAAACATGAGGGTTTTGTGAAAATGTATGTCATATATATGGAAAGAAATATTTGGATGTTTTGTAAATAAATTATAAAATCTGATAAAGGGCCATTAGCTTCAGTGGAGATGACATAATTTGATGGCTTTTTAAATTTTTAAAATAAATAAAGAGTGAACTTACATGTATGTGGAGTGTTGATTTTATTTTGCATGTTCAAAATGCATAAGAACGTCTCTGGAATTGTTCCCTCGCTCTTCTTTAGTTCTTCCTCTCCTCTTCCCTACTTACTTTCACTCTCTTTTCTCTTCATTAGATCTGAGTTGGAGTAGGGAGTGGGCAAGAAGAGAGAGAGCTTTTTCCCTCTCCTAAAGCTCAACCTATACTCTGTTAAATCAAGGTTCCCAAAAAAGCTTCATTACTAAACATTTCAAAGCACTTAAAGCCAGAAATAGCTTCTGGAAGATGACATAATTTTTTAAGGTTAAATACACCACATGAGAATTGTTTTTATTTCTTATCTCTTTTCCATCATAGAGATAAGTTTTTCCAATTCGAATATTGTACTATTTATGTCCATCTTAAAATTACTTTTAATCACTCTGCTTTAAGTCATTGATTAAGCTTGTAAAATTTAAGCTAAATATATAACACTTATAGAGCATATATTGCAATTAATACTACTTACTTTAAAAGTTGATTGATATATATAGTTCACAATTATGAAAATAGAGATTTTATATACTTCAGTAAATATGCAAAATTTAATCTTAGATATGAATCACATTATAATTGTGTGATTGTTGCAATGAGCTGAAAGAAAAAAAAAAAAAAACAAAAAACAAAAAACAAGGATCCTGCAGAGAACAAGAAATTGTGAAAGCAATCATAGTGGGAAATAATTGTTACATTTATGGTTCTTTCAATTATGGATTATGGAGAGGATTGCACGGCAACCTCTTCAGTTTCAAGACAGCATGGTGTTTTATATAATAAGCCTCTGAATAAAGCAACTGTATCAATAGTGTTTGCAACTTAATTGGCTACCTTTGAAGCTAAGGAGGTCTTTTTGCTTTCCAGCTTTGATTCCCAGCTATATTTTAAAACATTGGCATTCTGTCCAGCTGTTTAACCTCCATCTATGTTCACAGATTCTCTGGAGGATAGTGCACATACATTTTACTAGAGCTGAGCAACATTTTCACAAGGGAGAAATAAACCTTACAATAAGTCCAGAATCTGTTAAGCATTCATAAGTGTATGTGTTTATACAACAACATGCCCACACTGCACCTCTGCCCTATTATAATTACATTTAACATAAAAGGAACATCACCTCAAACCACAAGTAGAATTTATTAAGTTCTTAAACAACGCTAGCCTCTGAGGCTTAGCCCATTTACCAGAAATAGTATTAACAAGGAATGCATTCCTGTTTCTAGGTTTGTCTAGAAGAAGCTTTGCCTCAAACAGGCTTTGGTGTCTCTTGAAGGCAAGTGTTCTCAAAGGCATCTGCCCCAACAAGAAATGTCAGCCAGTGAGAATAGCAGCTTGAGAAATGACAGTTTCATGGCCCTGGTTTGGTGTAACTAGGAAGACAGAGGCTTAGTAATACCAGAAAGAGGGGAAAAAAGAAAGTACAAATGTACAGCTGGTGATTAAAAAGGGGAGATCAAGAATTCTAATGACCCAAATATCTTGGAAGGTAAAATCTGGGGGAGGCAAACACTCATCTCAAGATCATTTCAATGATTCGTTCCATTTGCTTGTCCTATAGTGAAGTCTCAGCTATAATATAACAATATTCCCTTTAATTTATGTCATAGAAAAAAAAGTGTTCATTTGATGTCTAGTGGCATTCAATCAGTAATACCAAAATAGAAAGTATGTAAGAGTGGATTATTAGAGACACCAATATTTTAAAAGCAATACACTGATTAGGAGTGAAGTTTCCCACAGTGATATTATCTCAAATAACTCAGCATTTGCTTGGTTTTACCAAGACTATTTCTGGTTTTCCTAGATAATCAGTGTTTATCTAAAACTACTTGGAAAGAAGTAAATGCAGTTCTGGGCAGCGAGGTCCCAGTCATGGTTTTCACTCAATCAGCTCCTGCAGAGGAGTCCTTCTGTCCCTCAGACAGTTCCTTCTGTTGCTGCCCCTACACCCTGCTGTCCCTAAACAAAGATATGTAATCATTTCAGAGATGTTGAAAGACTCCCAAAATGCCTCCCCATGAAATTCAATACTGACAAATCCCCAATTTTTTATGGCTTTTCCTGTACCTCAAAGGATTTGTTCCAGACAGCCCTTATTAAAATACAAGTATGTTACTGGAAGTCCTAACACTTTGTCATCCACTGTGATAGTAAAACCAACCTTGCAATTTCATAAGCTCTTTGTTAAGACATTAAAAAATCAGGATTCATTTTCATTCATCCAAACATATACTGTCAGCCAACCACAGCTAGACTAGTTGCTGGGAATCTCAAGATAAATTTTATAAAATGTCTCTACCTTCAAAGGGTTTACTGTCTGTTAAGGAAGATAGAATACTACATACAAATCATTTAATTACATGTAATAGATGAGTCTTAATAAGGAATTGTTTGATTAAAAAAAAAATTCACTTTGACCAGTTAAAAAAGGGAGATATTAGCATAAAGAGTTAAGAGTATCTAACAAGCAATTGAAGTCTCAAGAGGAACTCAAACAGGAATTGATAAGCCAACAGGAACCAAAATGGTATCCCACTCATTCTCTCTTTCTTAGGCCCCCAAATATCTCTCATATTTGCTTTTTCTTGCAATCTGCTTCATTTTCCTACTCTTTTCCACAGATCAGCTCTCTTGGCTTGCATGTGTGACTATGAGACTTTGAGACCATGAGACCTTATTCATCCAACACCCATAGCCAACGAATTCACTTTCTCTATATCTCCATATCAATTCCTTAGAAAGAGAATCTGACTTAATGTACACCAGGTCTAAGGACACATTCTCCTAAAAGACAGTGTGGTGATAAGGAGATACTTGCCCTCTCCAGAACAGTAAGATAATTTCAAGGTGAGCCTTGAAGGAAAGGTAGGCATCTTTCAGAGAAACAAAGGGGAAAAGGCAGTCTAAGACAGACAGAATGACATATTCAAAGGTATGCATGGAGCAAAGCAGCCCATAAATAGCCCATAAAGACCCATGTATAAAGATGCATGACCAAGAGGCAATTTATGAAGCTGCGAAGACAGCCAGAGACCAGATGAGGAAGTACTTCTTGTGCTATGCTAAGGAGTATGACTTTTACACTACAGCTGATGAAGAGAGAGTGTCAAAATATTTAAGCAGAGGAGAAAGAAAAGCAGACCTGTGTTTTAGGAAGAAAGATCTAACAGCAGGGTGAGGGATGGGCTGAACACACCACTCAAGAAGCTGTTTCAGTAATTCAGACAAAAGGTAGCACAGACTCAAAATAAGACCATGGCAAAGAGGAATAGAGAAGAGGAAGGTTTCAAAAATATTAAGAAAGTAGAATCTAAAATGGAATGGGGTCAGTTCAGAAAAGAAAAGAATCATAAGCTTTGATATGGAGAAGAGAAGAAAGTTTAAACCAAACCCAAGGCAGGTGGTAAGGGGTGTACCAGACATGGGAAAAAAGAACACACTGAACGAAATGATGGGCATATAAGAAACATTGTACCTTCTTTCTAATCTTTTTGTGGGCTAGTCTATTCCATGGTCTGTGAGTATTTTAACCCAAATAAATAAAGGAAGACCCCAACTTTCCAGGGTGTGAGCATAAGGGGCTGAAAAATAACTGGTAATTAAGCCTTAAAATCAAAGGCATACTCCAGTTATCCTGTCATTTTATTAAAATGTCTTTCAATTCAACCTATCACACAAAAGGACAATAATTCATTTCTAGTGAAGCCTTAACTTGTGAATGCTGGGCCTTGTTTTATTATGTATTTACTTAGAAGTTTCTGTGGTGTTGTTTTCCTTTCAATCCCATGAAGAAAAAGTAAAAAGTGAGGAATGTGAACTTCTCAGATGATCCTAAGACTTTGAAGCCACGTATCTAAATATATGATCTGTTGCTTTTGCATTTAGAAGCCCTGGGGAGCTACATTATCTGACTAATTATGAATGCATATATTTTCATAAGAATATGCAATCTTAACCAGCTCAGCACAAGACACTGAAGTGACTGAGTATCAAATTAAAGATTATTCTTTTTTGTGTAGAATTCGCTCCAGCAAGAAATTGAACAAGGGGATTTGAAATCCAAAAACAGTGGGACCACCTCCCGAGACATCATTAATTATTAGTGGGTCCCAGTCTTCCAGTTTCTTATCTCCCTGTACACCCAATGCTCCTATTGCTTTAAATTATTACCATTATTTGCTAAATGCCTTCAGTATGCTCGTACCCTGTCAAGCACAGAAAAAAGGTGCCACACCTGCCCAGGGGCTTTCTACCTAAATTACACAGATATAATTTAAGTTTGAAAATGAGCTGCAGTTGTCAGTTACAGTCTTTTCAAGGGGCATGGAAGCAATATAACAAAACTAAAAGAATATAGATTCATATGCCTCTTTCCCCCTTCCTTGGATCTTCTTTCTATCCCACAGCCCAGTTCACTAACCCAGAAAACAGCATCACAGAAATCTGCCACAGGTCGGTAGTGAGAGGTCGCCGATAGCTTAGAGAAAGGCATTAGCACTTAGAAACAATCCCGTGTATGTGCCCCACTTCTTACCTGCCACCCAGAGAGAGGGGAGCCTGTATTCAAAAGCAGTGGCAAGTGAGGAAAGCTGAGTGAAAGGTCGAGTTTCCACAACTGCCTTCCTCTTCCCTGACCCTACGCCACCCAGTCCAAGGTTCTATATTGCTGGCAACACTCACATCCCTGTCCAGACCTTCGACACCTTCAGAGGCCTTGTTCACCCCAGACCAACTCCTGTGACAAATATCTAGAGAAGTAAGGTCTGAAACTTCAGTACCTCTGACTTCAGTCTTTTACATACCCTGAGAAACACATCTCATCAACATACATTGTATTTGTGTTTCCATACAAGTCCAAGTACATAAAAGAAAGAGAAAATGGGGGTACTCTTTCACCTGTATTTCTTGCCTTCACTCCCATTATTTCTAACAAAAACAATACTTTTTAAAAATCAAAAATGCAGCATTTTCCTCAAGATCAGATGGGTGATAAAGCAAAGGCAGTGAATCTGGGCTCTATTCCACAGGGTGGAGAAAACCCCAGACAAAAACCACAGGGGGCAGATGTGGAAAAGGAAAGCAGGATGACAATCCCTTGAGCCAGTGAAGCAAAGAACAGCAGGGGGCTTAGTGCAAGGGATGGGATATAAGGAAATGGCCTGAGACTTCAGAGAATAGCTGAAGGTTTACTTATACTAGAAAGTTCTTCCACACCCCCAACCCTACTGTTATCGCAGCCACCACTAAACCAACCACACCCCAAACCCTAGACCCTGCCAGTAGTTTACCTCCAGTGGTGTCTCTACCACCTGTGATTTGTCATTAGGGCATTCCTTGTTTCCTCCACCTAACGGGAAGGAGAAGAGGAATAATCAATCCTTCCAAGATGCATAAAGGGGAACCGTGCAGTACACTCAGGAGTTCAATCACTGAAAGTCATTTCCTGGCACAACATCATTCCACAGTGACACAAGTTCCACTGCCTTTGAGAGCTAAGCCAAGAACCTCCACATACACATTTTTCTATGGGAGGATGTTTGAGTTATCTAAACTTGAACACATGTTTCTCCTTTGAAATATAAGTTCCTTGAAGGCAAAGCTCATGTCTGACCATGAATATATTGAACAGTGCATATGAATACTTTTCTAAAAAATAAGTACTTACATACCCACTGCATTACTGCCTGCTGACTTTACCTTCTACCTTATTCACAGAGCCAGCTCCGCAGTCATTTCAGTCCAGCCAAGTACCACCAGCTACACCCACTTCTACAATGCACAAGGCCAACTCTGCCACCTGCTCTGGCTGTCTCTTTTGCTTCCTATCTGGATCATTCCACCGTGTATTTCCTCCCCAATGCATGCTTAACACACACACATTCATTATTGATTTAAGGGTTATTTGCTGAATGCCTATTACATACAATACATTGCACCAAGTACAGGGTATTGTTAAGTTCAGAGTTTCTTGAGTTTTAACATTCCACTCATGTCTCCTCTAACCTAATAATTTCTAAAATGTCAACCAGGTTTTAGTCCACTGATGCAATATGAATCTAACTTCTTATTCCTCATACTCCTGGCATTTGTCTGGAGGGTCTTGAATGTATGCATAGTTCTTTTCTTACTGATCCTTTATAGTCTTATTGCTTGGACCACCAAAACCTTAGTCTATTTTCATTCAGGTAAATAAAATAGCCTTCAATAGATAACATGATGAAACTGTGTTTTGCAGATTGTATAAAAATAATGTCATAAGTAGTTATGTTCTTATGGGGCTTAAGATATGCTACCCCAAAATATGGAACCTTGGCATATGTTGAGCTGAAGGAATAATTTACGCTAAAATAATTTGAGAAAATGACAAAAGCAGAAAGGTCTCCCTGACCTGTTCCCACCCTTCTCCCCTGAAGCAGATCATACACCTAGGAAGGATTTTCTGACCTGCCCCCAAAGGAGGTCATAAGAGCCTCAAGTGAGAAGTGTCCTCCTTATACTTGGAGAAAAGAATATCTTTATCTCCGTAGAAAGAGAGAGAAATCAGAATCAAAAGGCCTTGCTAAATTTCCCTGAGTTTATCACATTTAATTCATACCCCATTTGTCCTATCATATTTCTCCACAAATGTCCACTCTTCACCAAACCTACTAGAAAAAAACATTCAGGTTTCACTGTTCTTCAGGTCTTCATTTCCTTATGAAATGACATTTTCCCATGTCACATAAAACTTATATTTAATAAACTTGTATGTTTATCTCTTGTTAGTTATATTTAATAAACTTGTATGTTTATCTCTTGTTAGTCTGTCTTTTGTTATCGTGACTTCAGCCATGAACCTAGGATGGGTAGAAGAAAATATATTTTCCCCCAAAATATGTACACCTATTCTGTATCAGCTAAAAAAAAGAAAAAGAAAAACAGAAAATCTTCCACCCCTACAGAGCAGAGATGATGCTCAGGAGACAAAGAAAGCAAAAGGAAAAAAAAAAATATATATATATATATATATATATATATATATGACAAATGTAAAACAAAATTATAATTAAAATTGAAATAGCAAAAATCCTGAGAGTAAAAAGTACTGCTACACCATGTTTGCTTGAAAATACAGATTTTCAGGGGAAAACAATGAGGCAAAGGTGAGTTTTTGCTTAAAAAAAGATTTACAGTATCACTTTGCAATATGAATAAAGCATGGTTCAATCAGTAAAAACAGAATATACATATACATACCTCTTTTCTGGTATGCATGAATATAGCAAATCTGTAGTATTTGTATGATAATTACTCAATACAAGCTTGTTCAATAATGGATCATCATTTATCAATTTTTAGCTCCCATTCTGTCTTCTAAACCTTGCCAAATATCTATAAAAATAAGAATAATCAGGTGGGAAGTATATTTTAAGAACAGGTCAAATGATTTAAGATTGGATCAGTCTTCTCCTTTCTCTTTGCTGCCCAGACAAAAGCTAATATATGATTGTCAGATCTGGAATCCATAAATGTCATAAGCACAAAGCTAGATAATCCACATCATTGAGGGGAGGGGTGCAGAGGTAGAAAAGAGGAGAGAAACAGAGGGACTACATTTAAAGAAAACATTTTATTATCATACTTTCTAAATGTTGGTTAAAAAAATGTTTTAATCTTATTGTAATATATTTTTCCTAGTTTCTGTGCTGCCTAAATTTTTCCTATCTAAATTACTACCTGGATTTGCCAGTAAATTTCCTTTTTTTCTCTACATTTTCTATAGATCTTTTAATCTTATCTGTCTCCAAGTTCTCTCATCCCTGCCTCTCCCCAAACCCTTCTTTCATTAGTCTATATAATCTACTTTCCTCTCAATAATTTTATTTTTTTCTTTTTTAATCTTAAGTCTGGTTTGTACACAATCAGGTATATAGACAACAGTAGTGACTAATACAGGATGCTAAAAAATAGGTATAAAAATAGCAACATCATTTTATTTTTAATTTTTTTTAATCAGGTTTTTTCTTTCCTCGGGGAAGAGTCTACCTTACTTATTTTTTATTGTCATAAGCATCTTTATTCCGTTAAAGGCATAAATGCGAATCAACATTTCCAACAAGAGCTCAAATCCTAAACTGGAAGTCCAGAGAATTCACGGTATGTAAAAACTTGTGGGTGCCTTAACTTTTTAATGGAAATAGATTTGGGTCTGGATGAAGTCACCGATGTTTCTCAGAAGAAACAAATGTCAGCGCGACCTATTAAAGTCAACCCTGAGCTAGGTAGCAACAATGAGCTAGGGATTAGCATTGACAGCTCCCTTAATGTGATTCTTTTGGACAGGGATTAATTTAATGTGTTGCTGTCAAATGAAACAAAAAACGAGATGGATTTACTAATGACTCTATTCTATACCACACACTTTTCCACTCCTGATCTATGTCAGAATGAATCTGACAGCAAGAGAAAATAATTTTTTAAATGAAAAGGAAGAAGACATTGCCTTCTTGACAAACTTTCAAGAAAGGAGTTTTCACTGGGCTCCCAAGAGGAAAGATGAGCGTGGGGTGCGCGCCCACGTGGAGGGAAGCACTGGGAGCCGCTGCTCCAACGAACGAGCACAGCACCAGGCCCGGATCCGGTGTCAGGTCCCAGCTTTGGCACAAACTGGCAAGACAGCCTTAACTTCTGCAGGCCTCAGTTGCCTCCGATGTGAATGTTAACGGCTCTATTACGATGCTTCTAAATTTCCCCTTAGCTCTAAATCGCTCACCTCCAGAAAAGGGAGCCCCCAAACCCACCAGGAGCTCTAGCCTTGTTTCAAAGACAACTCAGCTGTGAGGCTGTGACAGAGAGGGGGCGAGCCACAGAGAGAAGGGTTGATCTTTAGCAAAACGGTTTGCCAAGTCAAATGCTAAAGCCTCCTTAAAATAATTTGGATTCTTCTTTGTTCTCCCTAACAAAGAAACTTTAATTCGCAGTTCTCTGCGAAGAAAGACAATGCAGACAAGCCATTTTCAGGTGAAAGGTGTCTCGTCAATTAATAATCATTGAATAATCACTGAGGACTGGCAGGAGCTATTCTTCGAATAGGGTGCTCATAATATGCAGCTGCATCGATTTACAATATAGACTGGGCATGATTCATCCTTGTGATTGTTTTGATTTGCCCCCTAAGGTACACACGTTGCTAGTCTTGTGTATTTGCGTATATTCCTGTAAGTTACCGTGAGGTTTGTAATAGCCCAGGCCCCCTCGTGTCTGTGAGTCTGGTCTCACCGACAGGGATGCCCCCTAACAGCGTCTGAGCACAGGCGGAGGACACGTTGTCCCTGCCCGGCGCCTGAGCCCTGGGACGTGTGGTTGACTGGGCTTCAACCCGGTGCAGCCCCCGCCTGCAACCCTCGGGGCGCGCCGGTGGGGCATGAGAGGAAAGATGTGTGGGCCAGGACGGGGATGCCCCGCGATGGCGAAGCTGGGAGACCCGCTCGTGGCGCGGGAAGAGCCTGAGCTAGACGTGGAGCGAAGGGGTGGGGGGTGCTTCTCCCCTCGCCAGAGCCTAGACGCCTCCCGGCCCTCGCTCCCCTGCCCAGACTGCGGCTGAGGAGCGGACGCCAAGAGAGGCTTCCCGGTCGCGCCCCTGAAAAGCGCCGTTGCTTGGGGAGGAAATGGCTCCCCGCCCGGCCGCCTCCTCCGCGCGCGCCTGGCGCCGGCTCCTTCCCGGCACCCGGTCGCGCTCTGCCCGCCCCGCGCGTCCTCTCCCCCGGCGGCCAGGGCGGTCTGGCTGGAGCCCCGATCCGGGGCGACGAGCGGTGAGAATCCTGGCTCTGGCACTTAGCTCGGTGACCTTGAGTAGTTATCTAACCTCCCAAGGTCGCTGCTTTCCCACCCGTAAAGCGGGACTGAAGCGGCCGTCTCTGCGGGCTCCCGAGAGGATGAAAGGAAGGATGGAGACCCAGCCTCGAGCTCCCAGTGCCCGGCCCCGTCTCCGTCCGACTCGTTTCTTCCTCTTCTCTATTTTCTGCCTACTCTTCTCTAGTGTTGGCTGTCGTTTTTGATCCTGTGTTTTTCCTCTTGGTTTTGTCTCCCCAGTCTCTCGCAGAATCCTTTTCCTTTCAATTCTCCTTTTTCTCCCGTGTTCGTTATTGTGACCAAATTCATCAAAGACTGGTTTCCACTCCCTAGACCAGGCCTCTCCAAGAAACAGCACCCGCTCCATAATCTCCAGCGCCCCCTCGCCGGGCTACCCCAGTCAGTCAAGAAAGAACTCGGCTTACTACGTAAACGCGGTCTTAAGACACACGTCCTCTTCGCCCCATTTCCAGTCGTTAAATTTCTGCTATGTGGGACCTCTGAGACCAAGCCTGCCCTGAGGGCAAGAGCCACCGTGGCTTCTTTGTCACCATGTCCCCGACACCAGGCCCAGGAATCCATGCCAGGGCTGGAGGAACGTCGGCCGGCGACCGACAAGCCGAGTGGGGCGCTGAGACTGTAGCCCAGACTTCCAAATACTCCTCTTGGTCCTTGGTACAGAGAAAAACGAATTCGTATATGATGTTCCATAGTCAAATATGAACATATTATTTAAAAGCACAATGTTGTTAACTCGTGTTTTCTTAAAAACCATGTTCCGTAACTTTTACCTGTAGAACTGAGGTTTGGATCAAGTTCTTAATTATGAAAGTTGGTTAAGAGAGAAAATTAAAACACCACCAAATTGAATTGCCTAAAGATGAGCTGCATTTATACTCATTTATTGAAACATTTTAAAGATGCTTAAAAATATACGTTATTTCTTTACAACCAAAAACTACACTGTATACACTATCATATTTTATATAATACAAAGATTATTATAAAATGTCATAAACTATAACCAAAGTATGTACAAGAACTTTTTTAAAAGAAGAAAAAAGCTAAGAAAAAAAAAAACTCTTGTAAAGAAGGCTAAGCAGATAATTTTTAGTTGCTTGCAAGTTACTTCAAACCTAAAAGTAACAGGTTTCCTTTGAAATTATTTCTCATTTTTATTAGAATCTAATTGAAGATCACCTGTAAAAGATGGGGGAAGGAAGACAAGTGGGGAAATAGCAGTTCTATGCACAGATTTTTGAAAAAGTTAAAGAACCACAGTACCACCTTGTGGGGAAGAGAGATTTTTTTCTCCTTCAATATTATGGTTGTTTTATTTCCCTATGCTACAGTCACACACACACACAAATTAAAAATAAAAACAACGCTATTTGAGGCTCAAAGCAAAAATTTAGTTGTGATAATATGCTTCTCCAATATTTTTAACACACTGGTATGTTTATATTAAAACTTTTAAGATTATACTAGCAAGTTAAACATAACAGTATGTGGTATTAAGAAATTTTACTCTTAATGCTGCAAATAATGCCATAAATCAAATGTTAGGCATGAAATAGTAAGTATAAAATTGTGTGCACATTCTAACAGAATAATAATTCTTTTAAAATTGGCTTTGATTTCAGTATTAAATACAATTTATGCATTTTAAAAATGTATTTCTTTTTTCAATTGCTTGGACTTGGAAAAAACATGTTTTTAGATAAATACAAAGCAATTTTTATATGTTAAAGTTGTTTGTCTCATTATATCTATGAAGGGTGGAGCAGTCAGACATCTACAGAACTCACAATTGCTACCTTAACAAATCTGTTCTAGCCACTTTCAGGATATAAAGAGGGCACAGATCATAAAGCTTGGATTTTAAAAAGTAAAACTGTAAGACTCCAGAGCCAAGAAATGCAAAACAAAAACTGTTCCTCATCTATTGTACATCTGGAAATATCTTAAATGGCATGAATGTTGCCTGCTCTAAACGTGTTTTCTGTGAGGCAAGAGGGAATTCAGGGGTTACCTGTAGGCATTCTTTATTCTTTGTGCTTTAGAATCACAGGCCTGGTATATCCCTCTGACCTTCAGGAAGGACTAAATCAAAAGCATCCCAGGAAGAGACCAGTGTATTTCAAACTGTGTTCAGCAGAGCCCTAGGGGCTGTCAAAAGATTATGAGGGGAGGGAAACTCTGAGAGAGGCCCCTCACTCGCAGCTTCCACCAAGCAAGTCTGCTTTCATCGTTTTCACATATAGGAATTCTGCCTACAATTCAGTGTAAACAACAGACTCTGTGGCTTTAAAAATCCAAGTAATTTTGTATAAGTCTAATAAATAAATGTTGTAAGAAATTTCCTGATGCTTCCTGCAAGTTTATTAACAAATGCACTTCAAGAGCAACCCACCATGCTTCCACATACTGCATTCTTTTCTTCTTTAAAAAGATTCATTCATTACACAATGTACATAGGTTGGAAAAAGAATTCAATTAAAACAGAAGTACATCAAACTAAAAATCTCCTTCTCACAACCCCAACCCATTCACTCCCCAGGAGTAACACAGTTAATGTTCTGATTTGTATCTTCCTAGACACTGTTTGTGTGCACAGCCTGTATGGGTGCATACACATGACCACCCCCTGTTTGATTGTTTGTTTCAAGAAAACAGGATCAAATATCTGTGTTTTTTCTTCTCAATAACATAATAACATCTTTCTGTGTCAGTAGCTACAGAACCACCTCATTCCTAGAAATGACTCCATGGTATTCAAGGTATGGATGTGTATAATTTATTTAATCTCATCCTTATTGTTGAATATTTGGATTTTTCCTCTGTTTACAAAAATATTTCCTATACTTTTCACCTGGCCAACATCCATACATACAAGTTTCGGGTTTTTTAAATGTTTCTTCCTCAGAGCAACCACACCATCAAGTTATAAGAAGTAACAACTGCAAAACTTTAAAACATAATTTCTCAATACAATATACTTCTCCTGAAAGAGCATTTTAAATACAACAGAATAGGATTTTTGTAAGCATAGTTTCATATTCATTTCTTTACTGGGAAACAAATAAACCAACATCTTTTTAAGATTTTTTCCAATACCACACGAATGAGATTTACACTTTTTTTGGAGAGTTATTTGGCTGCATCTATCAATATTTAAAATATTCATGTCTTTCTACCTAATATCAAGGTAACTTTTCTATAGGAATATTCTCACAAGTTCATTAATTCATTCAACACATTTATTGAATCGATCCAAGTGCTAGTCACCTTGCTAATTTCTTATGGAAGAGTGGTTAAAAGAAAAAAAAAATACTCAAGGGGATTATAATATAGTGAGAGAAGTCTATACTGGATAAACAATCACATGGTACATATGCCATTACAAATTGTGAAAAATAGTAATAGGAAAAGTAAATTATAATAAGTGATTTTAACAGTAAGTTTTCTTCCTAAAGAGCTACAAAATGTTACACCGTCATCTCATTATACTTCACCTTTTAAACCCAATCTTTTACGATATATTACTAAAGCATCCCACATACATTTTTTTTTAAATATACCTCAACATATGGACAAACTACTTGAGTCTAATGAACCCTCAAGATTGACAAGTCACACTTTCAGCTCATTTTAGTCTTTGTCCCAAATTTATTATTAAGATATTATTAAGATACTTAGTCATTTGTATTTTACCAGCCCTTTCATTTTTCTATTGTGAATTCATTTTTCAAATAATGAGAAATAAGGAGAAAATATAATAGAATATTCAAATATATAAATAAATACAGTTGTTTGTATAAAGCCAAGAACGTAGGTGAAGCTAACTTTCTGACTGGCAATCAACACCAACCCAGTACAATTTCAAAATCACTGCCAATAAGATGGTTTAGAAGACTCCAAATTTAGTACACAGAAGATAGTTCAGGCATGCCAATCTCAAAGTCTCAAAGTCTATACAGACTTTAATACCTGAAAAGACATATATGAAAGCTAAAGGCTAACATAAAGTGTTTTTTTATTGTAGTGGAGGAATAAGAGCTAGAAAAACAGTGTGGCGATGGTTTAGTTTTCAAGGATGTCAGTTGTGACAATAGTAGGAGATACCAAGACTAAGCTGAGCTGTGAAACCTCAGAAAATTTCTACATATCTGAGCATATTTAGAGGACAAGTTAGATTTGGCTATCAGGCTGGGCGCGGTGGCTTACGCCTGTAATCCCAGCACTTTGGGAGGCCGAAGTGGGCAGATCACAAGGTCAGATCGAGACCATCCTGGCTAATACGGTGAAACCCCGTCTCTACTAAAAATACAAAAGATTAGTTGGGTGTGGTGGCAGGCGCCTGTAGTCCCAGCTACCTGGGAGGCTGAGGCAGGAGAGTGGCGTGAACCCGGGAGGCGGAGCTTTTAGTGAGCAGAGATTGCGCCACTGCACTCCAGCCTGGGCGACAGAGTGGGACTCCGTCTCAAAAAAAAAAAAAAAAAAAAAAGATTTGGCTGCCAAAGGTCTATTTGTAAAAGGTGCTCCTGGAAAATAACTCATCTTTAGGTTAACAGAGACTTTCAGAGTACAGGTTTGACCCAACAAAGGATAATAAGCCAGTCTCAATATAGGAATGATTTTGGCTGTGTTAGCGAGCTTCAGTGACATATATGGAGACTTCCTGAAAGCACTGGTAAAAATTTAAGAGGCCAGAATAACTTCAGGGTAGATGGAGGATGGTGAGGTAATAATCAGAGAAGTACTGTTTTGTTTTTGTTAGTGTGAAACTATGACCCTATGACCTCATTTTTATCCTGTATCTGGTGCATCCTAAGGAAATGTGAGTTAGATAACAGAACAGCAGGCCCAACTGGAGAAAGTCATTATGAAGCTGACACTGGCTTTGTTGTGCTAAGTTCTTTCTTTCAAGCTTTGGCTGAGTTTGAATTTTGGAAGCAGAGTTCTTTCTATCTGAATCATGAGGAACAGATCACTATCGAAGAAAGATTATTTGAGAACTCATTAATGACTCCAACTGGCATAAAATAATGTCTTGAAACTATAGTAGAATAAACTCCCACTCTCCTCCCCCACCCTGGAAAAACAACAACAACAACAACAACAACAACAAAAACCAGAACAGCCCTGGTCTCTAGCATTTGGGATAGGGATTGACTGGGAAGGGGTACAAGGGAACTTTCTGGGATGATGAATAATGTTTTATAATATAATAGGCTTTCATTTATACAAGTATATTCATTTTTTGAGACTCAGTGAATGTATAAAAAGATATGTGCATTTATTATATGTAAAATTTTCTACAGAAGACAAATATGTTTAACATACTGAATTCTTGTAATGTTATCAGTGCTGAAGTATTTAGGGGAAAATGTACCAATGACTGCAATCCACTTTCACTAGTAAATACATCAAAAATTAAGATGTAGTAATGGGTGGATAAAGGGCTAACTAGATGGACAGAGATGCATAAAACAAGCAGAGTAAAATTTTAATGATAGACTCTAGGTGGCAAACATTTGGGTGTTCACTATAAACTTATTTCAAGTTTGATGTGTGTTTGAAATGTTTAATAATAAAATATCAGGAGGAAAATTAATTCCTTGAATCCAAGAAGGTTTGAAGTCTAAAAGGGACAAGAGTAGACTAAGAATCTGTTTACACGCCATCTAAAACGACAAAGAACCAGAATAATGGGAATAGGCAAGATCAAAATGTCACCCCATCTAATTTTCCCTGCCTCTGACTCCCCTAGATCCCCACAATTGGTTATACTGGTTTCCCACCTTGAGGTCAATCTTTTCCTGGGTATCCAGCCATTATGAGTGTTAGGTAGTCAGTATGTAAGCACATACAGCTGTTCACTACACAGCTACCCCTCACTTACACACAAACATCACACTCAAAACAAACAAGCTTAGAACCAGACACTTGCCCATTTCTCAGTCTCATCACTGGCTTCCATGCTGATGCCTGAGCCTCTTTCACCCACAGTCAGGCTTGGGGTTCAATGCCCCACAGTTGACAAGTACAATTCTGGAATTATCCTGTCCCTTTCAATCCCAGCTCTGGGAAGCTCTAGTTGTAAGGGTGGAGTTTCTGTTTTGGTTCCTGTTATCTCATCAGGTCTCTGTGGTCACTCTCCCACTTTGGAGCCTGAGACCCAGCCTATCACGTAAATAGATGATGACTGCTATACCAGAATGACCCCTAGGATAAAGAAGAGAGCTGGAAAGAGTCCTAGACTTGGAGGCATGAGACTCAAATAAGGGTTGAGAGAGTTGAGGCTACCACTAAAGAGCTTGAGGTCAAGCCACATAATTATTTAACAAATATATTTAAGTTTCTATATTGTACTAGGCACTATGCCTGGCACTGACCAATTGGTCGCAAACAAAACAAATATAGCCTCTGATGTCACAGAGCTGACAATGGTGGCAGAGTTAGTAAACACCAAAATATATACACATATAAATAGATACACATGAATATATAACAATTTATTATAAATACTATGAAAAAATACTCTGAGATGATATTAAGGCAACTCACTTTAGATGGGTTAGGCGGAGAAGAGCTCTCCAAAGAAATGCCATTTAAGCTGGGACCATGTGAAGTGAAGTACAGGGTAGAGAGGGGAAGATAGTAAAGACTGAAGGAAGAAAATGTGAAAGTGTCTGAGACAGATTAATGTTAGAGGAAAGGGAAGAAATCTGATGTGACTGGTGTAAACCGGTATAAACCAGAGAAGGTATAAGTCCTTGGATAAGGTTTCAGACAAGTGAGCACGAACCAGATTTTATCACGCAGGCCTGAAAAGTATGTTAAGACCTTTGGGTTTTTATTTAAGCACAATGGGAAATAATTTAAGAGTTTTGGGCAGAGAAATGAAATCTTCCTGGGTGCCGAGTGATCCAGAAATATCTCCAGTTCTAGGTACCATGCCTTCTGAAATAATACATCAAGAATGTCAGCTTCAAGAACTCAAGGGATTTTTATTTGTGTCACTCACTACTCTTTCCCTAATGTCTAAAATAGCAGGAGCTCAGTAAACATTTGTTGAATAAACAGTATGTTTTCTTTACAATTATAGATTTAGGTCATACTCAGTTTAATGGCTCTGCATTTAACTATGAATTCAACACCATAGGGCACTTCTTTTGGCTCCACAGCAAAGAAAACCCTAACTCTGCACACATAAGACAAGGGCCAATTTGATATTTTGATCACAAAACTCCTGTGGAGGGAAGAACAATGGGTTCATATAGATTTACATAGCAAGTATTAGGAAAAAAGTGAGAGAAAAACACAATCTGTGAAAGGATGATGGGAGAGTGTTGGTGGAGCAGTTGGAAATTTATGGTTCAAGTAAGAGTGGAGAGGCGGATCTCCAGGCACTACTGGATCCAGATGCTCAGGCTTTGTCAATAGGTTTCCATTTCTCTCCATCTATCCTCCAATTCCTTTCACAGGCTTTGTTTTCAAAGCAAGCTCCTCCTAAATGGTCACACAGATAGATACTATTAGCACCAGGCATACAGACTATCAACCTAGCAATCCTGGAAGAAAGAGAATGCCTCTTTCCTAAAATTGTAGCCAAAGTTTACTGGTTCCAATTGGTCTGACTTGGTTTACACACCTACCCCTGAACCAATCACCAAAGACATGTTGCAAGAGAGGTACTACTGTCATCATTCACAGATGGTGTTCCCACCACTGAAGAGAGGAGCAGTCAACCTCACCTAAAACCCAAGTACTAGAGGTCATTCTCCAAGGGAAAACCAAGATGTTAACGCCAAAACAAACGTCAACGACAGACTTAGAAAGCATCATTTCTATGTGCAAAGAATGTGAATGGCAAAGAATGACTAATAAACCACTGTTTTCTTCAAATAAAACACATATATTAATCCAAAGCTTTAAATAATATACTGTATTGTATATAAACTTTCTGCTATATTTTCTCAAGGTCTGGCTAGTTGCAAATTTCAGGTGAACGCTATAGTCAATGAATGCACAGGAAGGCAGTGACCATGAGAAAACCATAGTTCTTAGTTTATAAATGTTTACACTGACATATGACTGTAAAAAATGACCACTTTTAAGATTTTTATGTATTTCTATGGAATTATTAAATTAATATTTTTAATAAGCTGAAAAACTTGCTACAATGTGTAAAGCTAAATATGGCAGTTATTTCAAACTTCTGCATAGTATTAAGAATTATTTGTGCTTCAGACCACTTAATTTAAAAAAGTATTCAGTTTTGAGTATTTTTATACTTAATGAAAAGCTTAAAAACATTTTTTAGCAAATATGCCTGACATAAACACAAAAACTTTGAGAAACGCTAATGTTAGTGAGACATTAGTGGAGTAATAAAATAAACCCTGAAACAAATAAAATTCTACAATAATGAAAACTCATTCTCAAAAGAATGACAATATGAAGAGCAAAAAAAAGAGAACTAGTTAGGTTGATGTACGAGATATGCAAAATTAGTAGGCTGCAATCAATATGGAAGAGCATAGCAGAGAAAAATGTATTTCCACTCTGAGTACTGCAATGCAAGTACTAGGGAAAATAATCAGACACATTGAGTAAAACCAATAAACTCTTATTAACAGCTATTAAGATTTGCAAAAGCAGCATGTAAATATAGCTGGAAACAATAAAATAAGCTCAACTTTAAGTTTCCATGAAAGCAGAGAGTTAAGACTAAGCAATCATTAGTCTTAGTCATTGTTATATATCTATGTAGTGTAATACGTAGCACATAACAGATGTTCAATAAGTTTTGTTCAATTAAAAAATTACATATATAATCACTCTACCCAGTGATTTCTATTATTTAAAGCAAATAATCTGGTAGGTCATTTGGTGATCTCAAAGTGAAGTCAGTTAATACACAATTTTTGTGTACATGAATTATGTGAACGTGAATTTATATATACCAGCATTTATGTGACTGTTAATCTGCAATCAAATACACCCAGTAAGATTTTGCCAGTCATACGTTAATGTGTATAAGTTTTCAGACCCGAAAAAGAAATGAAAAGTCTGCCGACTATCTGTATTTAATAGACCTGCACTGCTACAACCAAGGTTCCACCTGGATTGTTTGGACAATATCAAGTTGTTAGTTGAGTTGCCCCTAGAAGTAAACTCTGAGAAAACAATTATTGAGTGCACATGGGACAGTGCATTCAGTGGACTTACAGAAAAAGTCCATGGAACAGTGATCCTTCCAGAAAAAGTGCAAGGTGATGGATAAAAGGAAAAGCGGACAATAAAGAGTGTATTATTAAGCCAACTTCCCCAGTAGACAACACAAGGAAGCTCTGGAATTATTCCATTAAAAACAGGTGAAGAATCTGGGTATTTATACCTCTACACCACAGATCACTTGGTTAAGGGCCATCACTGAAGGAAATTAATTTCCATCCCCTTCCAGCCTGCCCACATAGGTGGGCAAAGTGGGTTTTGGCAACTCAAAGGTAGCCACCCAAGAAAGATGTAGTTGCTGCCTGTGGGAAGTCAAGCTCACATGTACGGGTAAGAGAATTTGAGGGGATATGAGTGGGACACTCAGAATATCCGCTATACCTGGCAATTATTGGCAATTCTTACATAAGCAAAAGAGACCATAGAGTAAAGAAGAGGATATGAAAACAAAATATAACTGTATCTTCTTTTTAACTCCAGGCCAAACAGGCTTTACAGTATAGTGGCTACTACCATCTACACTCAGTAAACCACTGTGCTTGATAAAGGAATCAGTGAATGATTTAGAAATAAACTATCCACATATAGATACACCACAATACAGCCATTCACACCCCACATGCACTGAGCTCTGAGTTTTAATTTACTTTTTAAACTTCACTTTTATGTAAGAAGGGACAGCTTTGATGCAGGACTTTTTCTTCCCTAAGAGATGGTCACATACTCCATTTTTGGCCATAAAGAGTCAAGAATAAAAATAATAGATTTAACTCTGACAATTTATCCTAATATAAACACAGTTATATAGCCAATTAAAAACCTAACGTGAAAGAGCATCTTGAATGTAAGAAGCAAATTCATCTTACTTTTTGTTCTCTACATATTCTGAATCTCTCACATTCTTTCTCAGAATCCAATGGCAACTCAAGGCTAAATTTGTAATGCAGATTTTACATCTTATCATAGTCCTTCAGTTAATTTTGTTGCTTTCAGAAATCATTTTTATGCCAGTTCAATATGCTTCAATCATACGTAAATTATCAATTCTGATAATACCTATTTTTTAAAAAAATTAAGCTAGAGACAGGATATAATGTATTCTTTGTTTTCCAAAGGAGATCCATCTCAGGCTTATTAAAATTGATAATGAGTGAGGGGCTGGAGACTGGTTAGGCTGAAGAAAAAAGTAGAAATCAATTCTGAGCAGGGGAGTTAAGGTAAGCAATACATGAAATTAAAACCAAAGACAATTCCATTTTTGTTAGTTTAATAAATACCATATGTCAATTAGAATATGCTATTGTTTTTCTTTTAATGAAGATGGTTTATATTGATTAATAAACTTTGGAATTGTCTGAATGTGTGAGGAGGTATAGAACTTACTCTCATTTAGATTGATCAAGAATTGCTTAATTTGATCTCACAATGAAATTTCCCTTTAGGCTATGAATTTCATCAAGTTTGGATCAAGATAATGACAGAATAACCTTAAACAATTGTCATTTATCAAGGAAACCAGAAGTATTTGTTAGAAAAGTTTAAGAAATTTCGAGGCTTAAAACCCAAACATAAACTGAATGATAATATTTGCTATTTTTCATCCTCTCAAAATTACCTATTTATATACCTAATGTCATGCAGTATAACATTACATTTGATGCACTCATTATAGTACAGCCTGCATTCCTAAACGTCCCTGAGGATTCATTTCTAGGGATTAATTGACCTTGCATTCCTTAAAATGTTTTACTCTGCGTAAATTTCAACTTTAATTTCTTCCCCCTAAAATCAAAGAATCTTTCTACCCTACTCAAGTTTTAAGAATAGTTGGCGTCAGATAAAAAAAGGGAATACTATTAAGAAAACCATAGTGATGCAGCACTAAAGTATAATTATCTCATCAAATAAGCTAACAGGAAAACCTCGTATTTTCCCAGGAAAGTCTATATTCAAAAAACATTCTCCAGACAAGGAAGATTACAAGTAATCATTTGTCTTAAGGAACTCCAATATGCCCCCAAAGGAATTTGATCATCTGATAGCTTCCGTAGAGGCCTAGAACTGGAAATCCAGCTCTAAGCTTTCAGACAGGTAGGCTTTGGTGACTTTACATACAAGGAACCTTTAGCGATCATTAAAATGAAATGTCTTCCTGTGGTTACAAAGCTAGCTGTTTTATTTTTAATGATAACCTGACCAAGTTGGTAACACAATTTTCTAGGACATTAAGAAGTTCACCCACAACTACACCAATATCTTTTGCCGGTAGACTGCCCTTATCAAAGGGGAAAACGTTCCAAGACCCCTAGTGGATGCCTGAAACCATATGTAGTACCAAACTCTATATACTGTTTTTTCAACCTGATAACCAAGATGGCTGCTGAGTGACTAATGGGTAGGTAGTTTCTACAGCATGGATACCCTGGACAAAGGGACAAGACAGAATGTGACAGCACAAGATTTCATCATGCTACTTAGAACAGTGCACAATTTTAAATGTATGAATTGTTTATTTCTGGCATTTTCATTGAATTATTTAGAGACTGAATATGGTCACTGAAACTGCAGAAAGTGAAACCATGGATAAAGGAGAACTACTGTATATACCACTCTTTTCAAGCCTCCTTTTATTCATGAGCCTATTATAATTGTCTTCAGCTTAACCAGTCTCCAGCCCCTCACTCAAGACTAGTACAGTTTATTGGCTCTTTAGTTCATATGGTCACTAGTGGTTCTGGCAAGCAGGAATCAAAAGCCTAATCATCCTTTGAATAAACTGATAAAATGGAGTTATAAAACTTATGAAACCAAAGATTACAGCCACGATCAAGGTATCCTCACCAATGTGTAACTGCCCCATGAACCCTACTGGAAATAGTCTTCAACTTCAGTCAAAAGAAATGTATTATAAATCAAAACAGAATCACTAACACGAACTTGATTGATTGATTGATTGATTGATTGATTGACTGATTGAAGCAAGCTGTCACTCTGTTACACAGGCAGGAGTGCAGTGGCATGATCACATTTCATTGCAGCCTCAACCTCCTGGGTTCAAGCAATCCTCCTGCCTCATTTTTTTTTTTTATGGAGACAAGGTCTCACTATGTTGCACAGACTGCAACTTTCTTCATTTAAACAATAGGAAAATGTGCTCGAGATTAAAATGCAATCACTAATTTTTAGTTCTTCAAAATAAATAATTCAAATTATTTATTAAAATAAATGCTGCTGCCTATATGTGACCTCAAGGGCTCTCAACTCTGATTGGCCTGTAACATAGAAACCAATGCTGCCATATCAGAGACTTACTGATCAGAATCTATAGAATGGTGACTAACTCTTGTTGTTGCATCATGTTGTTTATTTCTGTTCCTCTATATAGTATTTCATTCATGTTAACATTTTTGAAAACCACATGTTTTCTAGGCTCTGTACTACATACTTTCATATACTGTTTCATATACACTAAAATAGTTAGAGATGGATTGACATTTTAATATTTAACAAAACTGATATGATTCAAATTCCTATTAACAACTAAAACAAAATATTTTAATATTGATAGGAATATAGCACAGCTCATTTAGCTCAGTACTTACAGTTAGCATGGTTAGGCTTCAAATATTAAAAGTTTATCAGATTATTTCTTTATTTAACAATTCAAGCTAAAGCATGAGTTTAATAATCTGTGCTTAAGATTGTCTTCTGCACTTCAGATAGGAAATTCCATTAAGAAATAGTTGCCATAATTCCACTTGATGAATTTCTTCTAATACTTCCAATATTTCTTTGGATATCTAAGCACTAAATATTGATTTCCCAAACTTATCAAGTGTAATAGAATAAGTGAATATTTTAGATCCAACTAAAACACCATTTGGGGACACTTTTCCCATTAGACTATTTCCCTTAACTTTCTGAATGCCTCTGGGCATAATTAAAAGACCCTGTTACTTTTCCTGTACAGTGTGTTAAAGTTTAAGTGTGGTACATAATTGAATTGATTAACAATTTTTACAAGATTAATTAGCATCCCAACAGAAATTTAACAGAACTTTTCATTAATACCTTAATCTTGATAGTACCAATTTCCCTCTCAGAGCACTTTGAATTCCCAGAGATGGCTTCTAAATATGGAGCCTCTATTTACTTAATGGAGCTTTGCACCACTGAGAGTAGCTCTGTGGGGTGCTGGGGAACTCGAAGGAAGATGTGAAATGGGTTGCTAACGAACAAGAATGCAAAGTAGACCCTCTCAGCCTCACAGGTTTCAAGCACTACAATATCCCTTACCCTGATTACAGCTTCAGCAGAGTGGAGTGGTTTGTTTGTTGAAATAATGAATAGTAGATGGCATCCATTTTAGTGGAAAGTTTTAATTTTTGATTCCCTGAGGCTGTGTGGAATTAAATACCCTTATTTATTCCCATAAATGAAACCAAATTGCTTCTGCAGTTTCTTCTGAGAAAGATCAGCTAAGAACATCGATGTGACATGTTAGTCTATGATATAAAACATTCAGTGAATGCACTTTTGTAGTGAAGAGCACTATTTCCATGAAGATTATTTTTTTCTGACTCATGTTCTTATCTGATTAAGTTTCTGCCATGAAAAACTGATGCCGAAGCACATCATGATGATGAAGCTTACCTCAGAAACTCAGGAAATAAAAATCTGTCTATTCTCTCTATTTTTACATATTTTTTGGTTAGAATATCAGTTATTTCTGAAAGTAATCATTACTGCCATAATAATATCTTATTAACTTTCAACAAGCAAACTATTCAAATTAATTAAATAGGTATTTGGAAAGAACTAAAGTTTACCCTTGGAAAATCCAGGGGGAAAAAAGTATCCTAAAACTTAGTAACTTTAAGATTGGAGAACTATTGAAGCTGACTAGGAGAATAAAGAATTTTCAAAACCCTCAAATACGCAAGAAATCTTCATTACAAATAGTTGGTATGCCAATTATATATCAATTTATTTATTAAATCTTCCCCCAGTTATAGAAAATATTTGGTTAACCCAATCCTTACACCTGAAATAAAGTAAACAGCATCTACTTAGACATGTAGATACTCATTTATTTTCTAAAAAGTTATTAAGTGTCTACTAAACACTTACAATTCTCACCCCAGTTCAGCTAACATCCAATGGGCAGGGCCTGGTAAGGGTTAGGAGGACAGAAAATAATTAAATAAGATGATGTTGATAGGTAAAGGGCTAGAAATAAAACTTAGTAATAGATAGAAGTGAAGGGGCAGGGAGCCAAAGGGAGGACAGTGTCACTATCTCTGAGGTGCTGTTTGAGCTGAGACCTACGGGATAATGTAGAGACATCTGTGGAATATTTAGGAAATAGCAAATTCAAGCTGGGAACATCTTACCTGTAAATCACTAGTAGTACACAGGAACAGAGATCTAACACATACAAAAGCAGACATTCTCCTAACATCTGTGGGGCTCAGGGTAAGAGTACAAATGGAGGCTCACATATTATATGCCTAAATATTTATAAGCAGTAAATCAAGGTAAACTGGAAAACAAAATATATTCCATCCTCCTATCATGACAATATTCCCTTTCACCAGAATGTAGTGGTATAAGCAAAGCTAGCCTCCAACTCCTGATTTATACCCCTGTCCTCCTGCTCTGGGCTCAATCTACACTGCAAGGGGCCTTTACACACCCACATGTGGGCTCCCCAACCTGCCCATCTGAGCCCATTCACACACACATATGCATACACAGATACTCTTTGGCTAGCCGTCTGGAGGACAGACCCAGAGAATAAACTTGTACACATAGCTTCGGGGCTGTTTGGGGGCTATTTCAGGGTCCTGCATACCTAGAGCTCTCATCCCATGAGAAACATGCTGTAGAAGGACATTTTAAAGCATGTGGCTCAGAGCAGAGACCCCTCTTACTGGGACTAGTGGAGAGAATATACATTAAAAAATCACCAGCACACTTTTTTCCCCTCAACAAATCTCCCCAATCCAGCCTCTCTTTTCTTCCCAATTTTATACCAGTTAGCAACTAAGCTATGATGGGACAATAGCCTCCTACTATCTGTGATGGAGAACTGTTTTCCCCCATGATCACCATATCAAGAAGGAAAAAAGGAAAACTAACAATTACTTCATATTTAATTTCTGTGAACCAGTCACTTTTAATCTGCACCAAAACCTTTGATGTAGGTATTAGATAGATAAACTAAAGTTGAAATTTTAAGTAATTTATTCAAGATATGTGGCAGAATCAAGATAAGAACTCTATCAGAATTCTAAAACCTGTGCTTTGAAGATAAAGCACAGAAATCCTAACTGCAATTAGTTTACCACCCCTCTCTAAAGCATAAGCAAACTTGAAGCATTTTAAGACTACCAAAGAAATAGAATAGCTTTTGCATGAAGATACCCTAAGAACACTAAATTTAAATACAAGGATGTTCATCTCAGTGATATTTAAAGTTGGGGGGAAGTGTTAAAAAGAACCTCAATGTCCAGCTGCATACAGTTAGATGAATGGCTCACAGACATCCTGACATCTCAGTTCCCGCCCTTCCCAGTTCCCTCTTTTTCTCCCAATCATATCTCAGATCGAATGTTGCCCTTACCTGAAACTGCACCACCTTTGAAATCACAAATTCAAACGTTTCACTCTCTAAACACGACCCCAGATCCACCCAGTTTGCCCAGGAAACATTCACCACACCTGTTCTTCAATCACATGGCAAACCTCCACCCTATTTACCCCTCTACCTTCTCCCAAACTATCATACCCTCCTATTATCTCTTTATCCTCTCCTCAGGTTAGCTCCCATGGCCCATTATTCAGCTATACTCTTTCCAAAGCCCTAAACTCCCTTGCCCCAATGTGGGTTTAATTTATACTGTTCAATATTTTGCCTTCCCTTAAAAATCAAATTTCTCAGAAAGTTGTCCATATTACTGTTCTCATTTCCCTCATCTCTCACTCAGTCCAACTCATCTAGTTTCTGTTCCTATCTTGGAAACTGTCCCAGTCAAGGTTATGGGTGACCTCTGAGTCCCTAGACCTAACAGACCCTTTTCAAGATTTTCTCATGTTTAACTTCTTATAAGTATTCAACACAAACATCCTTTTCATCTTGGTTTCTACAATATCATAGGTTTTTTTATTATTTTCCACAAATGTCTTTGGCAGTTATTCCAACTCCACCCACCCCTTAACCATTTTATTCCTTATGGCTCTTTCTTAAGTCCTAGTCTCACTTTACACATCTTTCAATTTCTATGAATTTAATTATTAATATCATCAGTAGGTCAGCATCTGTTTCTCTAGCTTTGTCTTTTCCTCGAAGATCAACTGCCTACTTGATCATAATACTCTCTGGTACCTCTAGCTCAACATGTTTAAAACTTATTTCTGTATTCTCTTCTTCCCTAACCTTGTTCCCGCTCTTCTTCTTGCCTGCTGTAAAAGGCGCCCTTTCTACAACGAATTGCGCAAATGAAAAATCTAGAAATCCTCCTCTATATTGCCCTTTCCTTTACCTCCTTCCCCACTTCCAGTGTCAGTCACTAACTTTCACCAATCACTAACTCTACCACTTCTATTTCCTCAATGTCTCCCATTTATCCATTTATCTATAACCCCTATGGCCACTATCCATGTTGTTCAAACCACTATTATGTCTTGCCTTGAATACTGCAACAGCCTCCTAACTCGGTGTTTCCCAAACTCTTTCATGTCATGGCACACATAGAAAATGATAATATTTGCCAGATGTGGTGGGTCACAATTCTAATCCCAGCACTTTGGGAGGCTGAGGCAGGCAGATCACCTAAAGTCAGGAGTTCGAGACTAGCACGGCCAACATGGTGAAACCCCGTCTCTACTAAAAATACAAAAATTAGCCAGGTGTGGTGGCAGATGCCTGTAATCCCAGCTAATCAGGAGGCTGAGGCAGGAGAAACGCTTAAACCCAGGAGGCAGAGGTGGCAGTGAGCCGAGATCATGCCATTGCACTCCAGCTTGGGTGACAGAGCGAGACTCTGTCTCAAAAAAAAAAAAGGAAAGAAAGAAAAAGATAATATTGTAAGATACTCTGGGATAAACTAGAAGGAATTGAAGTCACCTATTCAGGGCTTAATTTTAAAAATCATCCCCTTTTATTACATTATATAATTTTGAAAAATAAAATACAATATATTAGAGACAATGTTAAACACTAAATTTGTACAAAACATCAAATGGACTCTTTGAAATTTTAGTAAGAATTTTTAATAAGCTTTCCTTCATGAATATAATTTTAACATAAAATATTATATTTGAAATGACCACCATCAATTCCTGATCCAGACTTTTTAAGGATGATCTCTTGAAATTCTTGATAGTCATCACCAAAGAAAAACTTTCTTCACAAAAGTAAATGAAAAAAGCATTTTTATAACCATTCTAAAATTTACAACAGTTGAAATTAAACAGCTCTCCTTTAGTTGTCAAATACAAGGTTCAAATATCTTGTGGTAATATAAGCAAATTTTGAGATAAGTTGTACCCTTTCTCACATCAAGTGTTTAGAAAATGATGGATATTTTTATCTGCAGAACACACAGACATCATCAAAAGTCACCTATAACTAACTTGGATGGGGATGGGGTTAAAGGAGAGAATGTTACCTGCAAACAGAAATGTCAGCTAACTGTGATGTCAGAGAATGTCTCGGAGTTGCACTTGCCGGAAGCCTCTACTCCACCTTGGCAATGCTCACCCTTAAAAGCTACATTGTGGGTAACTGGAACACCTACCCTTCCTCAGCTCCATGAGTTGGCTAAATTCCAGCTTAGTTTCTCCTGGGATGCCAAAGACCTCAGTTGAAGATACGGAGGGTAGAAAATATAGAACAAATGCATATATCAAAGAAATGCTGCTCTCTAGCAGTGTCACTAAAATGCTAAGGGACTGGCTATCCTCTGCATACTCCAGTTCTGAATATAGTGCAGCAGAAAACTATTTCTGAACTTCCTGGAAAGAATAATATTTAACTGGGTTTGGGTGGATTTGGTTCTCAGGCAGTAAAAATAGCACTTTCTAGGTATAGAGCTTGTGTTAGGGCTTTCCGGAGAATCAAAACCTGTAAGATATATATAAGGAGATTTCTTATGCAAATTGGCTCATGTAATTTTGGAGACCATGAAGTTACACCATCTGCTTTCCACAAGCTAGAGAACCAGGAAAGCCAGTGGTGTAATCCAGTCCGAGGCCTGAGAATCAGGGGAGCCAAGAGTGTAACTCTCAGACCGGCTCTAAAGGCCTGAGGGGAGGACTGGTATAAGTCCTGAAGTCCAAAGGCCAAGACCCAGGAATTCTGATGTCTGAGTACAGAGGAAATAGATGTCCCAGCTCAAGAAGAGAGAGTGAATCATCCTTCCTTTACCTTTTTGTCCTATTGGGCCCTCAACAATGGGATGATGACTCCCTACATTGGTGAGGGCAGATCTTTACTCAGCCCACTTAATCAAATGCTAATCTCTTCCAAATACACCCTCACCGACACACCCAGATATAATGTTTTGCCAGCTAGCTGGGTATCCCTTAGCCAAATCAAGCTGACACAAAATTAACCAGCACAGAGCTCAATCTGAATAAACATACGAATAATGAGCATTTGCTGGTTGCATAGCCACCACCCACCAACCATTCCCTGCTTTGCTGTTCCTAACGGTATTAAGATTTTTCTTCAGGTTAGCATCTCCTCCTCCTCCTTAGAGCCCATGTTTCCAGGAGCCCTCAATCTAAGTTAAACAACATACAGTCATGCATTGCTTAACTACAGGGATAAGTTCTGAGAAGTGTGTTGATGGGCAATCCCATCATTATGTGAACATCATAGAGTGTACTTACACAAACATAGATGATATAGCCTACTATACACCCAGGCTATATGGTATACCCAGGTATAACAAGTATACCTGTTTCCAGGCTACAAACCTGTATAAACCATGTTACTATACTGAATACTGCAGGCAAATGTAACACAATGGTATTTGTGTATCTAAACATAGAAAAGGTACAGTAATGATACAATATAAAAGATTTTTTAAAATGGTACACCTATATAGGGCACTCCCCATAAATGGAGTTTGCAAGACTAGAAGTTACTCTGGGTGAGCCAGTGAATGACTGGTGAGTGAATGTGAAGGCCTAGAACATTACTGTGTACTACTGTAGACTTTATAAACACTGTACACTTGGTTACATAAATTTATTTTTTTAAAGTTTTATTCAACAATAAATTAACCTTAGCTTATTATAACTTCACAAACTTTTAAACTTTTTAAAACTTTTTGACTCTTTGGTAATAACACTTAGCTTTAAAACACAAACACACTGAACAGCTGTACAAAAGTATTTTATTTGTGTCCTTATTCTATACACTTTTTTAATTTTTTTTTTTTTTTAGTTTTTGAACGTTTTGGCTAAAAACTAAGACAAACACGTGTTGGCCTACGTCTACCTACACAGGGTCAGGATCATCAACATCACTATCTTCCACCTCCACATCTTGTCTCACCAGAAAGTCTTCAGGTGCAATAACATGCACAGATCAGTCACCTCTTATGGTAACAATGCCTTCTTCTGGAATACCCCCTGAAGGACCTGCCTGAGGCTGTTTTATAGGTTTTTTATGGAAGTAGGAGTATACTCTAAAATAATAATAAAAGGTATAGTATAGTAGTTATATAAACCAGTAACATAGTTATCATTATCAATATTATGCACTGCACATAATTGTATTATACTTTTGTATGACTAGCAGCATAAGTTTGTTTACACCAGCATGACCACAGACACAAGTAATGAACTATAAGTAATGTGTCATGCTATGACATTACTATGGCTATAATGTCACTAGCCAATAGGATTTTTTCAGCTTCATTATAATCATATAGGACCACTGCCACATATGACGTCCGTTGGCCAAAAAATCATTATGCAGCGCATGACTGTGTGTGTATCCTCATGCATCCTGTTCCCCATCCCTCAAGGATACACTTACCAAGGGCTTTTGAAAAAGAATGTTTACCTGTTCTTCTGAGATGGCTACCAAGCGATGCTCTCTGTTGCACTTTGTGATATGTCATGTGAAGAATGAAACTGCTAGTACATGCATTCTCAATGGAGGCAATAACACCTCCAAATGGGGCAAAAACTGGGGAGAGAAAAATCTTACCCTTTTTACACATAAAGAACAAATATACATAAAATACACAAATAGATATACAGTGTATCTGAGGTATTAAAATTTGAGGAGGGGCATTAAGAAGTCTAAAAATGCTCCTTAAACGAGCAATAATGAAAGAAAAAAAGATTGAGAAACACTGTTCTAGACTATAGCAAATACCACAAAAGGCAGAAAAGAATAATGGAAACTCAATTATTGATGTTATCATCAAGCCTATGATGGAAATATGGAGCACTTGTCTGACATATATGTGACCCAGAACATTAAAGTGCTGCTACTTTAGTCCCAGTTTCTGCTAAGCCTCCATGAAAATAGGTCCCAGATATTGCTACACCCAAAATGAGCCAAATAGGATCAGAACCTCATTTAGAACAAGTGAAGAGGAGGTGGGAAATGGATTTTGAAACCCTTGTCCTCTCATCCCCTGGAGAGTATAAAAGGGCCAAAATTGAAGACAGAGTTGGAAGTTAGAGAGTAGTTATTAGGGTGCTGACATGAGGGAGAATGGTAGAGAGTGCTCGAACTTGGAGGGACTTCAAGGAATTTACCTAAATAGTTTTGATATGTATCTGGAAATTTGTAGAGACATACGGACTGGTGACTGAAGCTGACATGAAATTGTGAGGTCAAGTTTCTATCCTTTATTCATGAAAGTTAAAGGAAATGCAAAGTCAAAATTGAAGTGAACTGAGAGAAGTTCAGTTCCCCTCCATCATTCCTCTGCATTTAAACTTTATTACTTAGGATTATTTGGTTGCAAGATAATCCTGCGTTTTTTGTCATACAAAAAATGCAGCTGGGACCAGCTTAAATGAAATGGTAATTTACTAGCTCACATAACCAAATCACAGAATGTGAGAGATGGATTGAACCTTGGGAATGACTGAACCCAGAGACATAAACACTGATGAAACTTTCCATCTATTATCAGAAGCTAGGGAAAAGGCGCAGGCAGACAAAAAAGAAAAAAATAATCTCCAAGCAAGTTGGACAAAAATTGATTTTAGACTGGCATCAATATCAGAAGTCCAAATCAGTGGATAAAACACAGAAGTGTTGGGGTAGAAGATATTCAAAATCATGGAATCAATTTACTTCGAAATGCATCTAGCAAAATGGTAGATGGATGTAAATACGGATGAATGGAGAGATGCACATATGTATATTATGATAAAGCAAGTATAGTAAAATGTTAAAGGTAGAATCTTGGTGGTGGGCATATAGGTGTTCACCATAACATTCTTTCATCCTTTCTCTATATTTGACATTTTTGTAACACAATTTTGGGGAAAAATAATCAAGCAGGAGAACGGCATCATGGCTGTAGTAATTAGCCCTTTGTCAAGATTCCAGTCCTAAACTGAAGGTACAGAAAACATGTCTTATGCTCCAGGGAAAGGGAGGACTGACAAAAGCTATTCATTTGTACAGAATATGTAAGTATTTATTGAGTTCCCACCTGGCAGCAAGATCAAGGTGTTAAAGGGAAATCAGATATAGACCTGCAGTTATAGCACAAGGTAAGAAGTGACCATCCTTGTTTGGAAATGCAAGGGGAATGACAGGTGAAAATGACTGTGCCACTGATTAAATCAGCTTATATTGGGTATCAGTGCACCACACATCATTTCACACGCCCTGACTTCTCAGACAACCAACTGGGTGATGGCATCCTTAAGTGATATAGGAAAATCACATAGGAATATATTTGTGGTGGGTGACAACTTTTGAATTTGCTGTGGTATCTTGAAGTTTAGTTGTTTATCTAAATAGAGATGTCCAATAGGTCCAGAATTCAGGAAAAATCTTGAGTATTCGGAGATTAGGAGTCATCATTATAAAAATGGTATGAGAAACAGAGACCTTGGGTAAGATCATGCAAAGAAAGAGTGTACAGTGGAAAGAAATTATTGCTTCTTTCATTTTTTTTATCCACTCATCAAACTGTCATTGCGAGTCACTAGAACTGTGAATAAAAAGTGACAGAATGTTTCCAAGAAGTTTGTAACTTCTTGATGGTCAAATCCAATGATCTAGTTGCAATCCCAAATGTGTTTAACATAATTCTATACAGCATATACTTGGTTGGCTACTTCTTCATTGGAAAGCTCACCTCTGGTGATGTTCCAATTACTATTTTCCTCACTTCCTCCTTTCAGTCTCTTACTGAAACTTAGAATTTGACATTCGCAGGAATCCATCCTTGGTCTTTAAATCTTCATCTCTAACTCCAATTTTCCACAGTTAGGCTTTATGTCAAAAGGACTATATAAAGTTCAACAGTTAGTTTAAAACTAAAACTTGTGCTGGTAGTACAACATGAGCAATACTGACCATCTTGGGGACAGATTGATCTAGTTTGTAAGGACCATAATTGCTTTAAACTCTGAGTGTATTTTCTCCTGTCCTGAAAATGGTGATGAAAATATTTGATTTTCAAGGAGACTGTTGATGATTCATTTACCAATCTAAAACACTAGTGCCCCGCACTCGTAATCCATAACTTGAGATGAACACACCAAAGTGTAAATATCTTATCCACCTAATCTGTGTAAAGTTTGTAACACCAAAATATTAACTTCTGTTTTTGATCACTCAGCCTCCATAGTTATTCATGTTGCATGATCTGATTCGCTCTTTTAGAATTTCTCATAGCGTCAGGGACTAGCTCAAAGTAACAGGAGCAACTGCTTCCTTCCATATCCCACATTGAGGAAAACACATTTTGCAAGCCGTCTTAAAGAAACAGGTCAACTTAGTTGAGGGATGAAACTTAAAAGCAAGCTTCGTCACAAAAAACACAGTTCAACACCACCTCGCCCGTCTGCAGGCAGCTCAGAGGAGAGAAAGAGAGGCCAAGACATACTTCACGCAGCAGAGACTAAACGCCAGCTTTTATCTTTCCCGCTGGTCCTTAAGGGACCAACCGTGCTGATTTTCCGTCATGTTCCGCGCCACTTCCGTTCGCGCACTTTAATTACGTCAGGCGTCCTCTCTCGCGGTATCATCCGGTTGCTGAGGCCCTGTAATAAAGGTCTCGCGAAATTTGTTCTAGAGGTGCAAGCTTGCTTCTTAGTTTACTCCACCCCACCCCCAACCTGTCCCTCCTTTTCTTTCCAAGTCACAAAATTCTCCCCTTCCCTCCCCCGGAGTTTACGGCCCACCTCCTATTTCCGATTTCAGCCCGGAACCGGAAGTGTAGTGGGCGGGGCCCAGCGGCGGAAAACGCAGCGGAGCCAGAGCCGGACCCGGCTGTGGCCGCTGCCGCTACCCCCGCCACGGATCGCCGGGTAGTAGGACTGCGCGGCTCCAGCCTGAGGGTCGGTCCGGAGGCGGGTGGGCGTGGATCTCACCCGGATTGTCCGGGCGGCACCGCTCCCGGCCCCACCGGGCGCCGCGAGGGATCATGTCTACAGCCTCTGCCGCCTCCTCCTCCTCCTCGTCTTCGGCCGGTGAGATGATCGAAGCCCCTTCTCAGGTCCTCAACTTTGAAGAGATCGACTACAAGGAAATCGAGGTGGAAGAGGTGAGCGAGGCCCTGCATGGAGACGCCGGTACCGGCCCGGCCCGCCCCTGCCTCTGCCTGGTCCCGGCTCTGAAGGTGCCTCCCCGGCCCCTCTAATTCGCGGGACCCTGTGGGGTCCACCCGGGAGACCCAACAGCCCTCACTGACGTGGGAGTGGGGGTTACTCTCTGAGCTCAACTGCTCGGGAGTAGCTGCCTTTTTTCCTGTCTTGAGTACTCTTGCTTTTGGATTTGATATTCCGGTGATAAACAGGAGAATGAACTGGTGAGACAGTGTGGTCCACCAGTTCTCGTATCTGTAAGTAGTAGTTTCAGCGAAGATCGTAGCCGTTCTGGAGTTTCAGTCCGCTGGACGTGATGTTCTTAATGGCCAATAATTGTATTATGTTCGACTTCTACTTCAGTATCTGGCATGTAGGGGATGCTCAATAAATGCTTGTTAAATTAGTAGATGATCAAGTCTAATAAAGTGTTTCCCTTAGCATTGAATGGTTCTCAGTTTCTCCGATACCGCACAGCAATACTCGTAATGTTTAAACGCTCGGCTTTAAGGTTGGGCTAATGTAGGTGAATTTCACCATAAGTAACACAGACTGGTCTACGATCAAAAGATGTTTCAAGTAGCATATTCTGAAGAGATAACGAATGATCGGTGACAATCAGAATATAACATTAGACTGGAAATCGCTATCAGAAAACCCATATCCTTTCTTTATTCTGCAGTAATTTATTTTAGAACAAGCTATTTCAAAGTGACTTTAAAGTGTTGCTTTTCAGATTAACAGAGAGGTAAATTGGGTTCTAATGACTATAAAATTTAGAAAAGTAAAAGCTGCATATATATTTTTTAAAGAGACTTTAGAACTTGTTAAAAACTTTGGCTGAAAATACTATATCTTACCATTTATTTGCCGTTTTTTTAATTTATATTTAATAATATAAATATAACTTGCGTTATATATCCTGTGAAAAACCTAGTGAAATATTATAGATTGTCAACAAGTTATGTCTACTTTAAAATTCTAAAATTATTTTTAAATGTCAGCAAGTTCGAAGTAGTGAGATAACGTTCAACAAATAAATTTTTTTTTCCTGTGCATGTTTTGGAAGAGGAATGGATTACTGAATTATATACTTTTTATCACATAAAGTAGCTTTAGAGATCATTGAGAACATCCTCATTTTACAAGATAATATGGTGGGAAAAGCAAGGTCTTTGGAATTAGAGGAAAGTTCAATGTATCAGATATGTCATTATTAGCTGTGTGATTTGGAGCAAGTGTCCTAACCCCTTTGAATTTTAGTTTTAGAAAGGGCTAATAAATTCTGTTTCATCTTATCTGCATAACAGATCTTAGTAGACATTATATGCAAAACACCTACCACAGGGCCTGACACATATTAGGAAACCTAGTTCCAGAGAGGAAATGTGACCTGCTTTAAGGTCACATGGCTAAAAGAAGACCTGTATTTTGAAAAGAGGGGGAAATGTTTTTAAGTTTATTTTTTTTACATTGAGGCTATGATAAATTCCTTTTCCAGAAGTGGATAGTCGATCCAACTTTCATGGCTAATATTCTTTTTTAAGAATAAAAATTCCGTGAGTCAGTATACAAGAATTGCAGTTTTTAAATAAGCGTTTACGTCTGCTCTGTGGTGAATTGCTATGCTTGTAGACTACAAATTGTTATATAATAATAACTTGTGCTTTATGGTCTACTAAATGCTTTCACAAACTTACTTCATTTGATTCTTACAACCTTAGTTTTTGTATGCTACTTTCTAAAGCTTTTTACATTCTTGATTCATGGAAAAACAAATTACTAAGGAGGTAGTTATCATTTTGATGTTCTTCCCCTAAAGCTATTTCACTTCTGGTTAGGTTTCTGTGTTTCCAAGACCCTTCTCTCAATTTAGATAATGTTTCAATCTTTGTGTGTATGTGAGTGTGTGTGTGTTTAGGACATTTCTGGGGAGTAGGATTTTGTTTTTAGACGAAAATTTGTTTTTAATATTAGGCAGTCATTTGGGTTTTTTGTTTGTTTTATTCCCCTTCATTTTTAATACTCAGTTCATTTTTGCATTAAAGATTGTATTTGGATCTTTCTGATATTGAAAGCATTACATAATTTCCATCATGTTCTTCATTTGCATACATTAAACCAGTGTTACACAATCCAGAGTAAACCAAGGACACTTAATTAGCTATTTGTCAACTTAGATTACACTTCCAGTTCAGTTGTGAGATAACAGAGGAAGATGACCAGAAACAAAAACTACTTTATGTTGCTTTCAATATTTTATATTGTATGAGAATATTACCTTCTAAATTATATCAATATAATTAGAAACTGTAAAAAAAAAATAATTCAGCCACAGGCCAAATATGCAATCATTTAGTAGGCACATATTTCTAAGACATCAGCTGATCTTGCATTTCTAATATTGTAACTCAATAGTATTAGTTTGGCACATCTTAGATTCAGTTCAGTTCAATCAAATTAGGTAAGGTATCAGCCTCAGAAATCTGCCTAGGTACTTTTTAAAAGTCATTTAGTGTTTACCATCTAGATCTGGCTGTAGAGAATATTGGAATAAAAGAGGGGATGGGTTGCAAGAAGTGTTACACAGGGTGGTATAGTGGAAAGTGTTCTGGACTAAAAATTAGAAAATGTAGATGCTGTACTGATTCTGCCATAATATATTTTTGTAACTTTGAGGAAGTCACCACGTTTTTCTGGGCCTGTGGTTACTTATATAAACTGAGGGATTAAACAAGATCATTTAAGGTCTTTTCCAGTTCTAAAATGAAAACACATTCATTTTTTCCAGTATTTAACTGTTTTCTACAGTAACCTTAGAAGTTCTTTACGGACAGTGATCATGGTCTCCTGTAGAAGTTAGTTGGTGACCAACTAATCCTGGGTTGACCTGGCAAATGATATACCATTTTACAGATCTTGACAAGCAGTCATAGAGTTTGACTTGCCAGAAGCTGCATGCCTAAGTAAATGGTAAAGCTGGGAATTGAATATAAGATTTCTCACTTGTGAGTCAGTTGCCCTTTCCACTGGATTTACAGTGTCACTCAGTACTTTCTGAAGTACTCTATAAACAAACCTAACATGGGAAAGGGGAAACAAAAAACTGATTTCCTTTTTAGTGTACTTGGTCCTGAGCATTTAATGAGCATTCTTATCTGTGCATAATACTCTGAGGTACTATAAAAGATGAATAGGGCTTGGTGCAATGGCTCACACCTATAATCCCAGTACTTTGGAGGGCCAATGCGGGCAGATCACTTGAGGCCAGGAGTTCAAGACCACCATGGCCAACACAGAGAAACCCTGTCACTGCTAAAAATACAAAAATTAGCTGGGTATGGTGGCACAAGCCTGTAATCCCAGCTACTTGAGTGGCTGAGGCATGAGAATCATTTGAACCCAGTAGGCAGAGGTTGCAGTGAGCTGAGATCACACCACCGCACCCTAGCCTGCACAACAGAGCGAGACTCTGTGTCAAAAAAAAAAAAAAAAAAAAAAATAGATGCCACAGAGCGAGACTCTGTGTCAAAAAAAAAAAAAAATAGATAACAGAAGAATCCTAGGATTACCTCCTTAAAATGTCTGACTTAGTATGATATGAGACTGGAGTAAACACAGAACAGTTAACCATAGACCACAGATTTAAAACTGTGAATATAGTGTAAATTAAACACTTAAGCCATAATTTGAAAATAGAGTTAATAACAGAAGGTTATTAATTATATTGAGTAGGGACAAGTTTATAATTATATTGAGTAGGGACAAGTTTAAAACTAGGTTTTGAATAAGGTGACCATCATGGGTTGGGAAAGTCACTAAGATGAATTTTCTTTGCAGTTGTTCCTCTGCCTGAAGTGCTGCTCCCCCAGAACTTAAAATGACTGACTCCTCACCAATCAAGTCCCACCTCAAATGTTATTAATACTTCCTTAGAGAAGCATTCCCTGAGCAACCTAGATCTTTGTCATTTCTATTATCTTTCATGGTACTTACCAGTAACTGAAATTGTGTCTCTCCTTCAGCAAAATGTAAGGTGCTTTATTCACTTTTGTAACCCCAATGCCCAGAATCTAGAATCTCTATAAATATTTGTTCAATTAGTACATGAAAGTATCACAGCATAATCATAAGAATTAAATGCCTATCTTGTTCTCTTATATTACATGTGATAAAACGAGCTAAGTTACGTGATTTGGCTAAGGCAACACTTACATTAGAAATGAGATCTGAGTCTTGTTTTAATGTCAACTCTATTATAGTTAGCAGATACTTTTGTTTAGCAGGGATAAAAGATGCTGTAAAGGGCCAGATGCTATGAGTAAGCCACGAATGGTAGGTCTTTACTACAGAGTGTTAAAAAGACCCTATTTACAATAGTTGCTTTTGAAAAGGGAGACCCATAATACTGACCTCAACTATAGTGTAGGAACAAAGCTACTGTATTGGACACATAAAATTACTGCAGCATTTGTATGTATTCTTCAGCCTTGTTAAGGAGACACACAAAGGTTTTGTTTTAAAAGCTAAAATATACTACCAAGAGGAAATATAGATAGAACTTATACAGTTGCATGTATTTTGTAGGTTTAAGTTATAAATATATGGGGAATTGGTATTAGAGAAATACCTAATTTATAGTGGTCTAAACAAACTGAGTACGTAGATTTGTTAGTCACTATTTAATTATAGATACCTAAAATAAATACATTCTTTCATGTGAAAGTGACCACTGATTTCAGTAGAAATCTGGAATTACTAAAGAGGTAGCTACAGAGATAATTTTTGTATTGTACATGTGTAGCTTAAAAGATAGCATGAGCATATTATTTGAAATAAAAGCCTAGTGAATGGGTGAGATGTATTGTGGCAGGTATTAAAAGACTGCATGAAAAATTCAGAAGAAAGCTTGAATAATCAAAGCTTTACTTTTATGTTATCAAATCCATCTTGTCAGCAGATGGCAGTTCCACTCTACCACAGTTTATTAATAGATATTGAAGTTCTAACATAGTTGGAGGCTCCAAGTCCTAACTAATAAATGTATGATCTATGCTTGTTCTGTCATGTTCTGCATTTCTAGCCAGAACAATGCCAGTATCACCAGGGGTCCATTCAGATAGTTCATAGAACAGAGCCAAATGAAACTGAAGCTATAGTCACTGAACTAAAAATAACATGAATTCGGAACAATTAAAAGAATTATTTAATAATAAATTAAGAGCACAAAGGCATACATCCTTTTCCATTTAGTTTAGGTTAGGTGTGTGTTTGCTTGTTTTCTTTAACATGACTTGTCTGAAGGAATGGGGTCATCTTGCATCAAGAAACTAATTTTTAAAGGAATTTCTTTAAAAATAACACATACACACAAAACGTGACTTTTGTTTTTGTGCCTTCAATAGTATTTGCATGGAAATATTCTATATACTATCTCATATTCTTCTATATTTTTATTAAAAAATTAAATTTAAATCTACTTAATTGTATGAGACTAAAGTTTTAGACCCAAAACAAAGAGGATTCAACCATAGGGGGAGCAATGCTTATCATAAAGTAATTAATCAAAAACATTGTGATTTAGAAAACATTCATAAATTTAGAAGGAAATATTTCCAAATTGACCTCCCTTTTATAACCAAAGTCCTTTTTGCATTCCTCTTGTTTTTCACAAATGAAGGGTCATGAAGAATATCTGGAATATTTATTTGTAGATCAACATTTTAGTTGGATGCGTATGGTAGGGGAGATACTTGTAAATTGATATGTTCTCCTTTTTACACTTTTGATGAAAATTCATCTTTGGGGGAAAAACAGTCATTCAAAATAATGTTGGGCTAGGTATGGTGGCTCACACCTGTAATCCCAATACTTTGGGAGGCCAAGGTGGGAGATTGTATGAGACCAGGAGTTTGAGACGAGTCTGGGCAACATAGTGAGACCCTGTCTCTATAAAAAATTTTTAAAAACAGAAAAACCGAATTGTTAATTATAGGGTGTCAAATAAACTATATTATTTAGAAAAGAATACAATTCAGAAAGCATGTTTGATTTGTGAACTTGGACTAGAAATTTAGTAGTAAATAAAAAGTGGCCTTCTTTCAGTGGTTTACAACTTGAATATTAAGTTTTTTCATCGTTTACCTCCATTGCCAGTATGTCTCAAGAGTGGCCATATATCCCAGTTTTTTCTATTGATCTACCATATGTCAAGAAAAACATCAAATTTGCTTTCTGTAGTTTGTAACATTGGCTTATTCCTTATCTAATAATGTACATAATCTCCTTATGTGTTTTTAGGCTTGGCCTTGGGAGTCCAGACATATTATTATTCTACATCTGATCTTCTCCACCATTTTATGTTCTTGATTAATACAACAGGGAAATTTGTTACCAAGATATTTGCATTTGAAACATTTTCTTAGAAGTATATGTGATATATATTTTTTTTAATCTATACACATGTAAGGTTTTCCCCAGTCAGTAGAGTACTGTTTTACATAGCCTGAGAGAGGTGGAATGCAGACAGTAATGAACTTTCTTAACGAGCGTTTCCTGTTGGAGCAGTGGTGTCCACAATGCTTTGTTTGTCTCCTACTGGTAAAACAAAACACTTTCTATTTTGTATACTCAGTTTTCAGTGTGTATGTATAAAATATTTTTAAACAATGGGCGATGAAAGGTTTCATACTATCATTTGATCATGGCTCAAGTTGCAATAAGTACTTTGGAAATAAAACCTTTCTAAAATGTGAGAATTGACTTAATTAAAATGAGATAATATCTGTAAATCTACTTAACTAATGTCAAGTAAACTACAATATACACAAGTGAGGGACCGATAATGGAGTCAGCATTTGACATATTGAACTTAATAAGCCTGTAGGGCCCCCTGAGTCTCAAACCAGTTTTAAATACATCTTGAGCTTGGGCAAAACCTGGATGGGTGAGATTTGAGAGTATGAAGCCATGAGATTAGAGAACAGATTCAGAAAGAAAAGGGACAAGGACAGAACCCTGGAAAGTAGCAGCATCTAAGCTTTGGACAGAGGAAGGAAGAATCAGTGAAGGAGGCTAAAATAAAACTCTTTCTTAAGCAGAGACAGGCAGAGAAGGGATTGTTGACAGCCATCTTTGGAGACTACCGTAAGCCCTTTATACACAAGCCTTGTATTAACCCAACTTCATTCTTTTTTCTTAAAGGAGATCAGGGCTTTTTAAAACCCCCTTCTAAACAGCTAAAAATCTGATTCGAATATAATCTTTTGAAGAGTTGATTGTTGTTATCATACTTGCTACCTTTGAGTAGATTTTTCTCTGTACCAGGCACTGGACCAAATCCTGTGTGTATCTGGCAGGCCTCTGTTTTGTTGGCACCATGAAACATACCTGAAAGCTGACTCTGATTTACTAATTCCATGATCCTTGAATAGGTAACTTCAGTTCTTGGAGCCTTGGTTTTCTTCTCTCTAAGGTTGGAATAAAAAATCCTATATATTCATGGGTTTATGGTGACAGACTCCATCATGTTTGTAAGAAAGAGCTTTACAAGTTATAATACATTATTAAATATAAGGTTGCATTATTGTTATACAGATAATAAAATTGCATTTCTTTAGAATGTTATTTCTTGAAAGAAATGAGAAGTATATTGGAATGCCCTGGCATGCTACATAGCACCTTCTGCCACCTCTAATTCCCATTCAGATTTCTCCCTTAGAGAGCTAATATCAGAATGCAAAATATACCAGGAAACAACTTTATCTGTTGTATATATCATCTAATTATTCTATCTTCTACTCTTATGGATATATGCTTATAGTCTTTTTTGTTTAAAGCACAAAACTCCTGTCTATGGCCAGGTGCAGTGGTTCACACCTGTAATCTCAGTACTTTGGAAGGCCAACGCAGGCAGATCGCTTCAGCTCAGGAGTTCAAGACCAGCCTGAACAACATGGCAAAACCCCGTCTCCACTAAAAATACAAAAATTAGCCGAGTGTGGTGGCACAAATCTGTAATCCCAGCTACTTTCGAGTGGCTGAGGCAGGAGAGTCACTTCAACCAGAGAGGCAGAGGCTGCAGTGAGCTGAGATCGCGCCTCTACACTCTAGCGTGGGTGACAGAGGGAGACCCTGTCTCAAAAAAATAAACAAAACAACAACAAAAACTCCTCTCCTTCTGTCTCTATTTCTTACTTGTTTTTAAAAGTTCAGAAATTTAACTATTTTTCTGTAACTACTATTTAATTATGTCATTCCTCTTTTTAACTCAGTAGAGAAAAGCATTTAATCTTGCCACAACAAAGATATTTACAATGTAATACTTATCTCTTTTAAGTGTCTTTGTATTCAGAAATTTCAAGATTAATTCGGTTATTTCAGAATTCAGTCTTCCCTCATAAGGATTTTCTTTTTCCCTTTCTCCTACCCAAGATGCCTTATGGGTGCTGTGGAAAGCTTCCACAAATAGCATCAACAGCAAGGGAGGGCTCTCTGGTCTGTATGACGGCTTCCACTGAAATATTTGCCTTATTATGTATTGTTAATGGATTAGCCTAATGCAGTGGTTTTCAAACATTGAAACTACCTGGAGGGCTTGGTAAAACATGGATTGCTTGACCCTACCATCAGACTCAGTAATTCTGGGTTGCACCCAGAGAATTTATATTTCTAATAAATTTCCAAGTGATGTTGATGCTTCTGAACCAGAGACCACACTTTTAGAGCCATTGGCATATGCTTTCACTGTCCTTATATCTGCTTTCCTCCTGAAATGTGTTTTTCTTTTGGCTTCTCTGACGCTCTCCTAGTTTGCCTGCTACCATATGGACTGTTCCTTCCTATTCCTTGCCCATTCCTTCTCCTCTCTTGTGATCTAAATGTTGAACTGCTTCAGAGCTCAGTTCCTGGACTCCAATATCTCCATATTTATTTTTGGTTACCTCTTCCAACTGATTGCCTAGAAAAACTGACTACATGCTAATGACTCCCAAGTTTGTATCTCTTTGACTTCTCCATAGATCCTCTCACTCACGTTTCTGCCTTCTTACTTGATATCTCCTCTTGGATATCCAGTAGGCATCTTAAACTTCATATGACTAAAACCAAACTGTGAGTTATTTTAAAAAAAAAAAAATCTGCATCATTCTTATCCCTCAGTAAACTGTTGTCCAGTCTAGGTGTTTTCCTTGATTCATCTCTTTTCTTCTACACCTGTCCTGCCCCGATGCAGAGCATCAGCAAATCCTATTAACTCCACCTCTAAAACATGTCCCAGGTCTGCCCGGTTTCTGCACTACCATTGACCTTGCCCTTGCAGCTATTGTTGCTTGTTTGGACTGCTATAATGGCTTCCTAATGGGTCTCTATTTATATATACTAGCTTCCCTACAATCCTTTCTTTAAATAAGAGCTATAATGATTTTGTTTAAAGTCATATAACATCCTTACTTCCTTGAATTTTTTCAGTTCCTTCACGTTGCACTTAGACTGAAATTCAAACTCCTTTTCATGGTAGATAGAGCCATTCAGGATCCAACCTCTGCCTGTCCCTCCAGCCTTACCTTACAATCACTCTTCCCTTCCTCCACTATACACCAGCCACACCAAACACTCCAAGTATTTTTCTAGATCATTACTAAAATGTCAGCTTTCTCAGTGAGGCCATGACTGACTACCTTGTCTAAAATTGGAGTAAGGCGGAGTGCATGCATGTGTGTATACACACACAATTACACTCCTTTTCTTCTTAGCACACAACTCCCTTCCTTTTTATTTGTCTCTTTCCACAAGAATATAAACAATGAGAACAAGGATTTTGATTTTGTTTGTTCACTCTTGTATCTTCAGTGCCTAGAATAGCACATAGCCCTTAGATGGGGCTCACATATTGAAGTGAATAAGGTAGTGAGGTTTTTCTTTTCCCTTAGGGCAAAGCTTTATATTCGTTGTTGTTTTTTTTTGTTTTTGGTTTTGGTTTTGGTTTTGGGTTTTTTTGGTGAGACGGAGTCTAGCTCTGTCGCCCAGGCTGGAGTACGGTGGCATGATCTCGGCTCACTGCAACCTCCGCCTCCCAGGTTCACACCATTCTCCTGCCTCAGCCTCCCGAGTAGCTGAGATTACAGGCGCCCACCACCATGCCCCACTAATTTTTTATATTTTTAGTAGAGGCAGAGTTTCACCGTGTTAGCCAGGATGGTCTCGATCTCCTGACCTCGTGATCTGCCCGCCTCAGCCTCCCAAAGTGCTGGGATTGGTGCATTGTGTCATCCGAATGTCAGATTAGTAACCTCTTTATATGGCCTTTTCAAACTGCCCGGCCTGGAGCTGCCGCTAGTCTCTTGGCCATAGCATCCTATTTTTTGTTGTTGTCGTCATTCTATGTGGCATTTTTTTAGAGTCTGATTTTTTTCTTACTCATCTTTTGTTTGTATGTCGATTGTCTTTTCTCCTTCTCCCCTCCCTCCACATACACTAGAAAATGCATTCGTGTAGATCAGATCAGAGCCTTTGTCTTATTTCTTTCTGTATTTCTGTTGTCCCAAACAGTAGCTGGATGTAGTAGGCACTAAAGAAATATTGGTTTAAGGAGTAAACAAATGAAGTTCATCATTCTTTCAACATCAAGCCTCACTTGCATCAGAAGGCAGAAGGCAGAAGACCTAACCCATTTCTCCCTGCTTGCTGACCAGGCCCTTCCCCTTGGCTTTCATTAATCCTCTGAAACCCAGCTGTGTTCTTCATTAAGTATTTGAGCTAGCTACCATCCCACAGACCTCTCATGTAGGTCTCAACACTCTGCCCTACCACAGCCAACCTTCCTGCAGTCAGAAGACTCCTTAATTCTCAGTTACCTTGCTTTTTGCTTCACAAGAGTTTTTGTATATCCCTTACATGTTCTACTGGGGATGAGGGAACCCGAGGTAGGGCCTCCCTCGGTCTGTCTTCCTTGCCACAATCCTTACTCCTTTGAAGCTTCTGGTGTTTGCAGAGCATATTCTGTGAGGATGCCTGCTCTTGGGGATCTAAGTGAGAAGAGAGGGGTATGAGTCTTTTTTCTCTTGAATCCCTACCCTAACCTTATCCTGAAAAGGGGATGGGAGGAGTTTATTAGCCTTCATCATGGACCCTTGCCTTTGGCTCTCTTCAGCTGGTAAGTGTTTAAAAGTTTTTAAGTACTATTATTTAGTCTTAAATTTCTTCTCTACCGCACTTTCATTCCTTGAAGGCAGGGGTCCATTCTTTATATATATTTTTTCTTCTTATCCCCAGTGTATCTACCTTTATGCTATTTTTTAAAATGGGAAGTCATTTTTGATACACAGAAACTTAATTCTTTAAGTATTGACTGTGCTTATAATCTCGCTCCTTTGAATTCACAGCAGTTATTATTTCTATCATATATTTCAGGTCAGTACAACCTTGGACATCTTCACCTTTCTTTGTTATAATTTTAGACCCTGTCATTTCACTGTGCATGTGAAATATCTTATGGCTCTAATAAGAATGGAGGCTTCTTGATCCCCGGGGTTCATCTTACAGGAATGGGCCTGTTTTGTATTTCAGGGTGTTCTAGAAAATTGCTTTCTTGAGCAAAAAGGAGAAAGTTTATCATGTCCTCATTTGGCCACATTTTGTTCCCATGGCTTTAGGTCGAAAGCCTAGAATCAGCTCTACTCTCATCACTAGGTGGCACTTGTGAATTACAAATAGTCAAAGGAATTTTTATGACAAACATGTGATTCACAAATATAGATAATGTTTGGAATCCCTGCATGGACATTCCTCAAAATAGAGAAAATGAAAGAAGGGGATTCCTAGTAAGTACCAGTTGCTGTGATGTATTTATAAATACATGGTTGAAGAATAAATTACTTGATAATCATTTTGTATTTAATAGTAATATCAATAGATACAGTCTGGTCTCCATGCCTGTGTTCTTAGACTAATGTTGCCATGAAGTTGAAATTTTTTAGGACCTGCTTGCTATTCATCTTAGTTTATTGTGAGAGAAATGAGTACTACAGGTCAGGCGCAATGGCTCACTCCTATAATCCCAACATTTTGAAAGGCTGAGGCAGGGGGATTACTTGAGTCCAGGGATTCAGGACCAGCCTGGGCAACATAGTGGGATCCCATCTCTACCCAAAAGAAAAAAAAAAGAAAGAAAAGAAATGAGCACTATAGCTCTTTACACTGATTCATACCCAATTCCAAGCACTTACTGTTCTTTGTAGTATTTGAGGAAATACCTGGTTTTAACTTACAAATCCTGTAGATATTCACAAGGGAAAACGTCAGCACTTCTGTTTTACTGTTGAGAAAACAGAAACTCAAACTTGTCCACCATTAAGAGCTAATAGGTAGACAGAGCCCTACATTCAAACTCGTCTATTGGATTTCAGAGCCTGGGTGTGCTCTTTCATTTATTCTAATGGTACCAGGCAGCCAGTACCCTCTATTCACAATAAAGTAATTGATTGGCAAGTACAAATGTCTGATGAGAGTTGTGAAGGAGAACAAGAACCTAAACCACAGAACACTGAGTGCCCAGGGCTAGGACGAGTGAAATGGGAAGTCATCAAAACAAAGACTAGCTACCAGAGATGTTGGCCTACTTTGCAATTTTGCCTATAGGCAGCTCCATTTCCTTTAAGCTACTGATGAACAGAAGCTGAATATAGAGTATGTTCATTATTACGTGCTCTAGGCTTCAAATCCTGGTTTCTCTGAATATTTTCTGACCATCCAATCTTGGGCAAGTTACAACCATATGACTCCATTTGCCTCCCTTTTAAATGGAAGAGGATTAAATATGTTAATGCATGAAAAGCACATAGAATAGTACCTGGTACATAGTAAATATTCAATAAATGTTAACCATTTGAGTGGATTTAGACATTGAACAATATGGTAAATGTTCATTCTGCCTTATGTGATTCATGAAGTGGAATTTAATCTATGGCTAGAGTGGCCATACACATCCCAGTTTACAAATAGTATCCTAATATTATTATTATTAATGCCCCCTTTTTAATCTCCAAAGTGCCCTCAGTTAGATAATAACTCATTTGATCAACCTAGCTATCGTCGGCTTTGTGATAGAAGAGTTTTGTGCCAGGAATTTGTTCATGTAAGTCTAAAGTGAAAGTTCCTCCAAGGGAAGATACTAACTTCTGCTTCCCGACCTGAGGCTTTATATATGTTACAAATTAAGATTGGTAACATTCCGGTGTTAGACTACCCAGCATCAGACTGCACTTTAACACTTGCTAGCTATATAGCCTTGGGCAAGTTAGTTTACTTCCTTTTTTTTTTTTTTTTTTTTTTTTGGTGACGGAGTCTCGCTCTGTCGCCCAGGCTGGAGTGCAGTGGCCGGATCTCAGCTCACTGCAAGCTCCGCCTCCCGGGTTCACGCCGTTCTCCTGCCTCAGCCTCCCGAGTAGCTGGGACCACAGGCGCCCGCCACCTTTCCCAGCTAGTTTTTTGTATTTTTTAGTAGAGACGGGGTTTCACCGTGTTAGCCAGGATGGTCTCGATCTCCTGACCTCGTAATTCGCCCATCTCGGCCTCCCAAAGTGCTGGGATTACAGGCGTGAGCCACCGCGCCCGGCAGTTTACTTCTTTTTAAAGTAAGCTAGGCACTTCAACTGTAAAGTAAGGATAGCATTAGTACCTTCCTCTAGGCCCGTGTAGATGAGATATGTAAAGCATTATTTAAGTGCCTGCTACATAGAAAGTACATATAAATATGGTTAAGACATGGGGATTTTTTTTTTTTTTTTTTTTTTTTTTTTTTCTGAGACGGAGTCTCGCTCTGTCGCCCAGGCTGGAGTGCAGTGGCCGGATCTCAGCTCACTGCAAGCTGACATGGAAATTTTTTACTAAAGAAAAAGGCCTTGATACAAAGTGCTTAGGTTCATTGGAAACAGAGATTGGAGTAGATGGTACTTAACTAAGGTCCTTTCACAATGATAAAATCTAATGAATTTACTCTAACAAGTATCAAAAGCTATTTTTGTTTTCTTCATTTTTTTATATTAAGGAAAATGTCAAACATTTGTAAAAATAGGACACCATGAGAGAGCAATGAACCCATGCAGTACTCATCAGTTGGCTTCAACAATAGTATGACACATGGCTGATCTTTATTTTTATGACTTTTGAAAAATAACTGTAATGGGATATATTTTACACATCATAAAAATCACCCATTGGGGAAGTGTACAATTTGGTGGGTTTTGCAAATTTACCAGGTTGTCAGCCACCGCCATAAATTAGGTTTTGTTTTGTTTTGTTTTTTTTAAATAATTTCATCACTCTGTCAGGATACCAGCTACTCATTTACTGTTAATTCTCATTTTCACCCTCGGACCCAGGTATCTATCTATAAATTTGCCTTTTCTGAACATTTTGTATAAATGGAACCATACAACATGTGGTCTCTGGTGTCTGACTTCTTTTGCTTAGCATAATGTTTTTGGAGTTCATATTGTATGTGACATATATCAATAGTTTTTCTTGTGGAATAAAATTCCATGGAATAAATAATACTATATTTTGTCTGTCCTTTATGGCCAGTCTTTTTAACATCTATATTTGTATCCTTTCTCCTCCATTCCCTATCCCTACTGAATTCAAAGGCTATTTTTAATTTCTTAAATATGATAGCTGAAAATATTTATTATGTGTTCCTGCTTTTTGTTTTTCCAAATCATCTTCTGTGTTCTCATTCATCTTGCCTGTTTTAGTTTTTTTTTTTTTCTCCGTTTAACAAATCACTTTACTTTGTTCCTCCGTGTGTCTTTTTTGGTTTTTCTTGAGAATGAATGGGTGTACAGATCATAAACTTTCAAAGATAGAGACAAGCGTGCGTTTATCTTCTCACTTTAACAAAAATTCATACTCGTTCAGTGGCAAATCCAGATACTGTTGATTTCCACGTTTTTTTTTGTTTGTTTGTTTTTTTAATTTAAAGTCTTAAAGATTGGCTTCAGTTTTTTATATTGGGCTGGATCTATTTGATTCCGATTCTTGTGGTATTTTTTGTTTGTTTTTTGTTTGTTTAACTCAGGTTGTTGGAAGAGGAGCCTTTGGAGTTGTTTGCAAAGCTAAGTGGAGAGCAAAAGATGTTGCTATTAAACAAATAGAAAGTGAATCTGAGAGGAAAGCCTTTATTGTAGAGGTAAGTTGAGATGTCATTTCTTTTGTGTAGTTCTGCACTTAAGATACTCTGTGAATTTAATATTATGAAAAAGATTGGTTTCTTAGATGTCATTTCTTTGTATACATGAACATTAGCAATTTGGTTTAATCAAAGGTTAGTGCTGTAGGAACATTTTCTCATTCATACTCTTAATTCTGATTAAAAATTAGGGGAAAAGAGACTTAACTACATAAGTGAATTCACCCCTGAATTAAAACAGTTTCATCCATGGAATTCAGATCTATTTCAAGGCATAGTATTTTAATTTTAAAATAGAAAAGAAATGGTATGCTTTCCCATTATCTAACATTAAGAAATTTTATACACTTATTTTAAATGGAATGTTTTTAGAAACTCAAATTAAATTATTTTAAAGAAAAATTATTTCAAATTTGATTTTTCTCATTTAGCATGAAAATTTGCAACTATTCTCTTAGAAATAGATTCGATTGAATGATGAAGGAAAATCCAATAATCATGAGATTAGCATATTATCAAATTTATCCTTTACTAACTTTGTTATTTTGTATTTTGGATCACATTATTTAGTTAAATCAATGTTTTTATCACTATTAAACCTCATTGGCCAATGGATAAGTGGCCTCTACCTTATAAGCCTTCTGAATTTATATCTGTTTTTTCATTTAATCATAATTTCAAAATATGCTTCATATTTTTTAATGTATAACATGGAAAAATGAGGACTTAATTGTGATATGAGAAAGTGATTTATAAGTGGCTGAATGAGTTGAGAAATGCTGATAAGTGATTTGTTGTCAGCATAAAAAAAGATGATTTCTAGTAGTATGTTCTAGGAGTCTGGCCTCAGCTTTGTCTTATGCAATATTTTTATTACAGTTTAGATAAAGCTATTGATCATTTCCTGTTACATTAGCAGTTTCACAAAGCTGAGTGAAATAACATATGTGTTAAACATTAGGAATCACAAGTCAAAAAGATCATAATAGCGTGAAGAAAATTTTTTAAATCCAGATTAGATGTGCATGTAATATAAAATGGTTCTCCAAAATTCTTAATGAAAAAGACTTCAGTCTCCTATACCTCCTCCAATCTAATTTTCTGCTTCCCAGAGACAACTACTTTGAGCTCATTCCTTCATTTATGTTTGGTGTCCCCAGTCCAGATGCTATTTATTACCCCTTCTCTAAAGAATCAACCTCTAGTCTTTTGCTGGGATGAGAAGAGATAGTCATTGAGCTATTTGAAGTCAAGGAAGGAATCTGAGTCTTTTAAGCTGTCCCCTGCCCTGTCCTTTGATTAGCACATTTGCGTAGGTACCTAGCTCTGCCGCCACTCCCCAACCTTTTGGAAGCTTTGTGAGATAAATCTGGTTGCTTCTCCATTTTTCTCATTGCCAGTTTATGATGCAGCTCTTCTAGGTGGCTGTATCAGTTATTGCTAGTCATTTGCTTTCCAGCTTCCAAAAATGTATGCTGTTTGTGCACTTTACATTATCTTCATCCTTCTGAGGTTAGGCCTTAAAATTTTTTAAATCTTTACCATCTTAGTGGGAATTAGGGAAAGAGGAGGAAGAAATGCTTGTATAATCCGCTATCTGAATCTCAGTGCTGAACCTTAGCAAGATGAAATATAGTAAATATATTTTCATATAGTAAATAAATACAATAAATGGTGATACTAATTCTTCTATTAGGACCAAAAATCCACACATGTTGGCTCTATATAGATAGAGCTTTTTATTAGCATACAGTATGAAGGTTTAGAGACATTAGTGGACTGAATATGAGCCAGCAGCATAGTGTATGTAATAGAGAAGAGGAAGAAGAGTGGAAAAAGCGCAGAAAAGAGAGGAGAAGGGAGAAAAGAATGAAAGCAAGAAGCAGTTTGCTGTGGAGCGGGATGCATTAATAGAAAGAAGTTTGAAGACAGGCATGATGGCTCACACCTATAATCCCAGAACTTTGGGAATGGCAGATGGGTTGCTTGAGCCCAGGAGTTTGAGATCAGCCTGGGCAACATGGCAAAACCCCATCTCTACAGAAAAATACAAAAATTAGCCAGGCATGGTGGCTGTGCATCTATAGTCCCAGCTACTCCAGAGGCTGAGGTAGGAGGATTGCCTGAGTCCAGGAGGCAGAGATTGCAGTGACCCAAGATTGTACCACTGCACTGCAGCCTGGGTGACAGAGCAAAACCTGTCTCCAAAGAAAGAAGTTTGAGATCTAGAATAAGAGAAGTGAGTATAGCCAAACCCCTCATTGACCTCAGTATGGATCATTGGGTCAGGGATGATTAAAACTGAAAGAGGGAAACCAGCTAGTAGGCTATAATAATCACTGCAGCAGTTCGTGTTGGGATTACTAAGGCAATGGCAGTGGGAATGGAGAGGAGAGAATGAATTCAAGAAATGGGAAATGAAATGAAGGCAAGTATACAGAGGGAGTGCACATTTTAAGTCAGATAGACTAAAGTTCAAATCCCACTTAACTATAGAACAGGTCATTTAACCCTCTCTGAGACTTAAGGTTAAAATCTCATCTTTAAAGTGGAAATGATGATACCTACCTTGCAGAGTTGTGATAATTATACGATATCTCTAAAGTGTACATTAGGCCCCCATGCAGAGTAGCTAGACTGTTCAACCATAGCTATGAAGATGATGATAACAATGATAACATGACTTCTGGTTTGGATAATGCAGCTCAGTACCATCTCTGGGATCATAGCCTAACATTTCTTGGCAGAGTTCATCTCTTCTTTATTCTGTATACTCATCATGCCTTGTTCATAACTCCTGTTATAGCACTTTGCACATTGATTTAATTATTTGTTTACATGTCTATCTTTCCAGCTAAACTGTATGAGCTGGAAAACAGGGATTTTGTGCCGTTCTGGGCAGGCACTTGGTATTTTCAGGCTATGATTACAATGCCTGTTACATAGTAAATAGTGATTGTTGAATGATTTAAACAAATGTTTTGTACAACAGTAAGATTTTAATGATACTGTGAAATCAGTACTTCAAAAGTTTATCACTTTATAAAAGAAACCTTAATTTCTTAACAGCTTCGGCAGTTATCCCGTGTGAACCATCCTAATATTGTAAAGCTTTATGGAGCCTGCTTGAATCCAGTAAGTTTGTTACTTTTTCATCTTCACCTATGAGAAATGACATGGCAGATGTGTGTAGTTTATGTAGCTCTTTTGTTTTTCTTTTTGGCTTTTTTTTTAAGGTTTTCAAAAATATTATATTTTTTCAAGATAAAAAGGTACCTCCAATACTTTAAAATATCAGCAGTGATCCCAATAGTTCAAGGACTATTATGAGTACATGTGACTATTATACACACACAATATGTCATCAACACACTCTAAACAGTGAAAATAGAGCACTACAGCATTGCTCCCACATTATTCTTTTTTTTCTTTCTGTCTCTTTATGTATTTATTGAGTTAATTATTTGTTTTTGATATCTTTTTTTATTATTATTATACTTTAAGTTCTAGGGTACATGTGCACAACATGCAAGATTGTTACATATGTATACATGTGCCATGTTGGTGTGCTGAACCCATTAACTCGTCATTTACATTAGGTATATCACCTAATAGTATCCCTCCCCCTCCCCCGACCCCACAACAGGCTCCAGTGTGTGATGTTCCCCAACCTGTATCCAAGTGTTTTCATTGTTCAGTTCCCACCTATGAGTGAGAACATGCAGTGTTTGATTTTCTGTCCTTGCGATAGTTTGCTCAGAATGATGGTTTCCAGCTTCATCCATGTCCCTACAAAGGACATGAAGTCATCCTTTTTTTTTTCTTTTTTTAAGATGGAGTCTTGCTCTGTCCCCCAGGCTAGAGTACAGTGGCGCAATCTCGGCTCACTGCAAGCTCCGCCTCCCGGGTTCACACTATTCTCCTGCCTCAACCTCCTGAGTAGCTGGGACTACAGGTGCCCACCACCACGCCTGGCTAATTCTTTTTGTATTTTTTTTAGTAGAGATAGGGTTTCACCATGTTAGCCAAGATGGTCTCAATCTCCTGAACTCGAGATCCGCCTATCTCTGCCTCCCAAAGTGCTGGGATCACAGGCGTGAGCCACCACACCCAGCCGAACTCATCCTTTTTTATGACTGCATAGTATTCCATGATGTATGTGTGCCACTTTTTCTTAATCCAGTCTATCATTGATGTACATTTGGGTTGGTTCCAAGTCTTTGCTATTGTGAATAGTGCCGTAATAAACATACATGTGCATGTGTCTTTATAGCAGCATGATTTATAATCATTTGGGTATATACCCAGTAATGGGATGGCTGGGTCAAATGGTGTTTCTAGTTCTAGATCCTTGAGGAATCACCACACTGTCTTCCACAATGGTTGAACTAGTTTACAGTCCCACCAACAGTGTAAAAGTGTTCCTATTTCTCCACATCCTCTCCAGCACCTGTTGTTTCCTGACTTTTAATGATCGCCATTCTAACTGGCGTGAGATGGTATCTCATTGTGGTTTTGATTTGCATTTCTCTGATGGCCAATGATGATGAGCATTTTTTCATGTGTCTGTTGGCTGCATAAATGTATTCTTTTGAGAAGTGCCTGTTCATACCCTTCACCCTCTTTTTGATGGGGTTGTTTGATTTTTTTCTTGTAAATTTGTTTAAGTTCTTTGTAGATTCTGGATATTAGCCCTTTGTCAGATGGGTAGATTATAAAAATTTTCTCCCATTCTGTGGGTTGCCTGTTCACTCTGATGGTAGTTTCTTTTGCTGTGCAGAAGCTCTTTAGTTTAATTAGATCCCATTTGTCAATTTTGGCTTTTGTTGCCATTGCTTTTGGTGTTTTAGTCATGAAGTCCTTGCCCAGGCTATGTCCTGAATAGTATTGCCTAGGTTTTCTTCTAGGGTTTTTATGGTCTTAGGTCTAACATTTAAGTCTTTAATCCATCTTGAATTAATTTTTGTATAAGGTATAAGGAATGGATCCAGTTTCACTTTCTACATATGGCTGGCCAGTTTTCCCAGCACCATTTATTAAATAGGGAATCCTTTCCTCGTGTCTTGTTTTTGTCAGGTTTGTCAAAGATCAGATGGTTGTAGATATGTGGTATTATTTCTGAGGCCTTTGTTCTGTTCCATTGGTCTGTATCTCTGTTTTGGTACCAGCACCATGCTGTTTTGGTTACTTTAGCCTTGTAGTATAGTTTGAAGTCAGGTAGCGTGATGCCTCCAGCTTTGTTCTTTTGGCTTAGGATTGTGTTGGCAATGCGTGCTCTTTTTTGGTTCCATATGAACTTTAAAGTAGTTTTTTCCAGTTTTGTGAAGAAAGTCATTGGTAGCTTGACGGGGATGGCATTGAACCTATAAATTACCTTGGGAAGTATGGCCATTTTCACAGTATTGATTCTTCCTGTCCATGAGCATGGAATGTTCTTCCATTTGTTTGTGTCCTCTTTTACTTCGTTGAGCAGTGGTTTGTAGTTTTCCTTGAGGAGGTCCTTCACATCCCTTGTAAGTTTGATTCCTAGGTATTTTATTCTCTTTGAAGCAATTGTGAATGGGAGTTCACTCATGATTTGGCTCTCTGTTTGTCTGTTATTGGTGTATAAGAATGCTTGTGATTTTTGCATATTGATTTTGTATCCTGAGACTTTGCTGAAGTTGCTTATCAGCTTAAGGAGATTGTGGGCTGCAATGATGGGGTTTTCTAAATATACAATCACATCATCTGCAAACAGGGACAATTTGACTTCCTCTTTTCCTAATTGAATACCCTTTATTTATTTCTCCTGCCTGATTGTCCTGGCCAGAACTTCCAACACTACGTTGAATAGGAATGGTGAGAGAGGGCATGCCTGTCTTGTGCCTGTTTTCAAAGGGAATGCTTCCAGTTTTTGCCCATTCGGTATGATATTGGCTGTGGGTTTGTCATAAATAGCTCTTATAATTTTGAGATGCGTCCCATCAATACTTAGTTTATTGAGAGATTTTAGCATGAAGCGCTGTTGAATTTTGCCGAAGGCCTTTTCTGCATCTATTGAGATAATCATGTCGTTTTTGCCTTTGGTTCTGTTTATATGATAGATTATGTTTATCGATTTGCATATGTTGAACCAGCCTTTCATGCAAGGGATGAAGCCAACTTGATCATGGTGCGTCAGCTTTTTGATGTGCTACTGGATTCAGCTTGCCAGTATTTTATTGAGGATTTTTGCATCAATGTTCATCAGGGATATTGGTCTGAAATTCTCTTTTTTGTTGTTGTGTCTCTGCCAGGCTTTGGTGTCAGGATGATGCTGGACTCATAAAATTAGTTAGGGAGGATTCCCTCTCTTTCTATTGACTGGAATAGTTTCAGAAGGAATGGTACCAGCTCCTCTTTGTACCTCTGGTAGAATCTGGCTATGAATCTGTTTGGTCCTGGACTTTTTTTTGTTTGGTAGGCCATTAATTATTGCCTCAATTTCAGAACCTGTTATTGGTCTATTCAGGGATTCAACTTCTTCCTGGTTTAGTCCTGGGAGGGTGTATGTTTCCAGGAATTTACCCATTTCTTCTAGATTTTCTGGTTTATTTGCATAGAGGTGTTTATAGTATTCGCTGATGGTAGTTTGTATTTCTGTGGGATTGGTGGTGATATCCCCTTTATCATTTTTTATTACATCTCTTTGATTCTTCTCTCTTTTCTTCTTTATTAGTCTTGCTAGTGATCTATCAATTTTGTTGATCTTTTCAAAGAACCAGCTCCTGGATTCATTGATTTTTTTTTAAGGGTTTTTTGTGTCTCCTTCAGTTCTGCTCTGATCTTAGTTACTTCTTGCCTTCTGCCAGCTTTTGAATGTGTTTGCTCATGCTTCTCTAGTTCTTTTAATTGTGATATTAGGGTGTCCATTTTAGATCTTTCCAGCTTTCTCTTGTGGGCATTTAGTGCTATAAATTCCCCTCTACATACTGCTTTAAATGTGTCCCAGATATTCTGGTATGTTGTGTCTTTGTTCTCATTGGTTTCAAAGAACATCTTTATTTCTGCCTTTATTTCATTATGTACTCAGTAGTCATTCAGGAGCAAGTTGTTCAGTTTCCACGTAGTTGAGTGGTTTTCAGTGAGTTTCTTAATCCTGAGTTCTAGTTTGATTGCACTGTGATCTGAGAGACAGTTTATTATAATTTCTGTTCTTTTATATTTGCTGCGGAGTGCTTTACTTCCAACTGTGTGGTCAATTTTGGAATAAGTGCAGTGTGGTGCTGAGAAGAATGTATGTTCTGTTGATTTGGGATGAGGAGTTCTGTAGAGGTCTATTAGGTCCACTTGGTGCAGAGTTGAGTTCAATTCCTGGATATCCTTGTTAACTTTCTGTCTTGTTAACTTTCTGTCTTGTTGATGTTGATGTTGACAGTGGGATGTTAAAGTCAGCCATTATTATTGTATGGGAGTCTGAGTCTCTTTGTAGGTCTCTAAGGACTTGCTTTGTGAATCTGGGTTCTCCTGTATTGGGTGCATATATATTCAGGATTGTTAGCTCTTCTTGTTGAATTGATCCCTTTACCATTATGTAATGGCCTTCTTTGTCTCTTTTGATCTTTGTTGGTTTAAAGTCTGTTTTATCAGAGACTAGGATTGTAACCCCTGCCTTTTTTTGTTTTCCATTTGCTTGGTAGATCTTCCTCCATCCCTTTATTTTGAGCCTATGTGTGTCTCTGCACGTGAGATGAGTCTCCTGAATACAGCATACTGATGGGTCTTGACTCTTTATCCAATTTGCCAGTCTGTGTCTTTTAATTGGAGCATTTAGCCCATTTACATTTAAGGTTAATATTGTTATGTGTGAATTTGATCCTGTCATTATTATGTTAGCTGGTTATTTTGCTCGTTAGTTGATGCAGTTTCTTCCTAGCTGCAATGGTCTTTACAATTTGACATATTTTTGCGTGGCTGGTACCGGTTGTTCCTTTCCATGTTTAGTGCTTCCTTCAGGAGCTCTTGTAAGGCAGGCTGGTGGTGACAGAATCTTTCAGCATTTGTTTGTCTGTAAAGGATTTTATTTCTCCTTCACTTATGAAACTTAGTTTGGCTGGATATGAAATTCTGGGTTGAAAATTCTTTTCTTTAAGAATGTTGAACATTGGCCCCCACTCTCTTCTGGCTTGTAGAGTTTCTGCCGAGAGATCCGCTGTTAGTCTGATAGATTTCCCTTTGTGGGTAACCCGACCTTTCTCTCTGGCTGCCCTTAACATTTTTTCCTTCATTTCAACTTTGATGAATCTGACAATTATGTGTCTTGGAGTTGTTCTTCTCCAGGATTGTCTTTGTAGCGTTCTCTGTATTTCCTGAATATGGATGTTGGCCTGCCTTGCTAGGTTGGGGAAGTTCTCCTGCATAATATCCTGAAGAGTGTTTTCCAGCTTGGTTCCATTCTGCCCGTCACTTTCAGGTACACCAATCAGACATAGATTTGGTCTTTTCACATAGTCCCATATTTCTTGGAGGCTTTGTTCATTTCTTTTTATTCATTTTTCTCTAAACTTCTCACTTCATTTCATTCATTTGATCTTCAATCACTGATACCCTTTCTTCCACTTGATCGATTTGGCTACTGAAGCTTGTGCCTGCATCATGTAGTTCTCATGCCATGGTTTTTGGCTCCATTAGGTCATTTAAGGTCTTCTCTATGCTGTTTATTCTAGTTACCCATTTGTCTAGTCTTTTTTCAAGGTTTTTAGCTTCTTTGCGATGGGTTCGAACATCCTTCTTTAGCTCGAAGTTTTTTATTACCGATCATCTGAAGCCTTCTTCTCTCAACTCGTCAAAGGCATTCTCCATGTAGCTTTGTTCCATTGCTAGTGAGGAGCTGCATTCCTTTGGAAGAGAAGAGGCACTCTGATTTTTAGAATTTTCAGTTTTTCTGCCCTGGTTTCTCCCCATCTTTGTGGTTTTATCTACCTTTGGTCTTTGATGATGGTGATATACAAAGGGGGTTTTGATGTGGATGCCCTTTCTGTTTGTTAGTTTTCCTTCTAACAGTCAGGACCCTCAGCTGCAGATCTGTTGGAGTTTGCTGGAGGTCCACTCCAGACCCTGTTTGTCTGGGTATCACCAGCAGAGGCTGCAGAACAGCAAATATTGCAGAATGGCAAATGTTGCTGCCTGATCCTTCCTCTGGAAGCTTCGTCTCAGAGGGGCACCCGGCTGTATGAGGTGTCAGTCGGCCCTTACTGGAGATGTCTCTCAGTTTGGCTACTCGGAGGTCAGGGACCCACTTGAGGAGGCAGTCTGTCTGTTCTCAGATCTCAAATTCCATACTAGGAGAACGACTACTCTCTTCAAAGCTGTCAAGACAGGGACGTTTAAGTCTTCAGAAGTTTCTGCTGCCTTTTCTTCAGCTATGCCCTGCCCCCAGAGGTGGAGTGTACAGAGGCAGGTAGGCCTCCTTGAGCTGTGGTGGGCTCCCCCCAGTTCAAGCTTCCTGGCTGCTTTGTTTACCTATTCAAGCCACGGCAATGGTGGGCACCCCTACCCCAGCCTCACTGCTGCCTTGCAGTTCGATCTCAGACTGCTGTGCTAGCAGTGAGCGAGGCTCCATGGGCGTGGGACCCTCCGAGCCAGGCATGGGATATAATCTCCTGGTGTGCCGTTTGCTAAGACCGTTGGAAAAGTGCAGTATTAGGGTGGGAGTGTCCCGATTTTCCAGGTACCATCTGTCACAGCTTCCCTTTGCTAGGAAAGGGAATTCCCCGACCCCTTGCGCTTCCCAGGTGAGGCAATGCCCCGCTCTGCTTCAGCTCACACTCCATGGGCTGCACCCACTGTCTGACAAGCCCCAGTGAAATGAACCTGGTACCTCAGTTGGAAATGCAGAAATCACCTGTCTTCTGTGTCACTCACGCTGGGAGCTGTAGACTGGAGCTGTTCCTATTTGGCCATCTTGGAACCTCCTGTGTAGCTATTTTGATCTACTATCTTAGATGTATTTCTGAAAGAACAGTTATAGTTTGTTCATTTGACTTGTTTCTAGTCTTTTAGCAAAACAGTGTGTTGGAAGAGCTATTTTAGATGATCTTGTCCAATAACCTCATCTTCTTATGAGGCTTTTGATATCCTGTGGTAGCACCTACTTACTGGCACTGGAGAAAGTCCCCAAAATATCTTGTGATTGTATTTTACATATATCTTCACTCTTAGCGGACTCCTAGAAGACAGTCTTAGGTCATAGATATCTTTTCCTTCCCTAGTACTGTTCACATAGTAGGGGCCCAAGAATGATTTTTAATATATCTGTAAAATCAGGGGAGTGAATTAAATTATCTCTCAAAGGCCCTAAGATGCTGGAGCTTCTTGGTTAATGCTTCTTGTATATGTTTCCTTTAGGTGTGTCTTGTGATGGAATATGCTGAAGGGGGCTCTTTATATAATGGTGAGTGTCACTAGACCTGTCTTTATCTAGCAGATTAAAATAATTTGAAAACTTTTAATATAAACCATAAGTTGTTTAACATTCTTCACAATTTGCCATCAGAGTCTTAAAAGGACATGATTTTTAAAAATCTACTAAAGAATAAAAATGGAAAGATAAGATTCTATAACATTAGTTTGTGAAATTTAGAGGTCTGTCAATTTTTTAAGTAGATGGTACTTTGCATTTCATTAAAAGCATTTAAGTAAAAATTTACTTTTTAAATAGATTTTAAAATATCTTCAGATTTTTTTCTTTTTGCCCTCATAACGTTGAGCCTCCTCATTTTAGAACTCTTTAACCATATTTCCATTTCACTCTGCTTTATTTTTTCTTTTTTAAAAAAAAAATTGTGAAAACTCACTTCACACAACCTTTTATTTGTAGCAATGAAAAAAACCTTGTGTAGTTACCTTTGTAGAACAGAACTCTTTTACCCTAAAAATACCAACCATATGCAGACATGTATTGTCTCTTGTAGCACTAGTTATATAAAACAAATTGTTACATCTTATTTTATAATTAATATTATTTTATGTAAACTTTTACTTATATTTACTGCCCATGTGTTCTTCATTGTTGATGGATATCTAATACCCTATTGTTTTATTTGATTGAACTACTTCTGGTTTTTAGCCATTACAGAAAATACAGGTGCAAACATCTTGATATACATTGTTTTGTTTCTTTCTGTACTATGCTCTGCCTCTCTCTTGTAGTAGTGTGCCGTAAGACTGCTCATAATTTATATTACTTTATGAAAGTCTTTATGTGTTTGAAAAAGTGTAGTAATGTATATTTGATTTTACTTGAATGTAGGAATAACATTTAATAGGTGTACTATTAAATGTTACTATTATGGCAGTTATCCACTCAAAATTATTAGATATTTTCATCCTTTTTATTTAGAAAAAAAAATTAAAAGGCCAGGCATGGTGGCTCACGCCTGTAATCCCAGCACTTTGGGAGGCCAAGGCAGGCGGATCATGAGGTCAAGAGATCAAGACCATCCTGGCCAACATGGTGATACCCTGTCTCTACTACAAATACAAAAATTAGCTGGGCATGGTGGCACACACCTGTAGTCCCAGCTACTCGGGAGGCTGAGCCAGGAGAATCATCTGAACCCAGGAGGCGGAGGTTGCAGTGAGCCAAGATCGCACCACTACACTCCAACCTGGCGACAAAGTGAGACTCCGTCTCAAAAAACAAAAAGAAAAAAGAAAGAAAACAATTAAAAGCAGAACTGATGGAACATATGTATATGTAGAAAAATACCCAGTCATGTATTCTGATAGTGCTTGCATTCACGTTGTGTCTTTTGTTATATGCAATAAAGTTCTTTTTAGTTTGTGCCTTTTTTTTGCAGTGCTGCATGGTGCTGAACCATTGCCATATTATACTGCTGCCCACGCAATGAGTTGGTGTTTACAGTGTTCCCAAGGAGTGGCTTATCTTCACAGCATGCAACCCAAAGCGCTAATTCACAGGGACCTGAAACCACCAAAGTAAGTTCTAATAACGTGACACACCTCAGCCCCTTCCTCCTTCTCTCTCACTCTCGAATTCAAGCTGATTATTGTACAGGAGTTTCTCTTTTCTCTATTTGGCTTACTCAATGTTTACTAACTCACCTTCATCATTGAGTCATTTATCTAAGCTTGTATTTTAGATGTTGTCTTTAGTGGGATTTTTATTTTTGGTAACTTCTACCTTAGATTAGCATACTTCTAGACTCTGTTAGCCTATAAAAATCTCATTTTGTGCCTGCAGTATATAATATTGCTGTTAGACAATTCCTTGAGGGCAGAGACAGGTCTGACGTTTTTCTTGCTGTGTCCCTAACACCTAGCACATAAACATTCTACAAAAATTTGCAGAGTTGTTATTACTTGCTCTTTCAGAGGGAAGTAAAAGAGCATTTCTTGGTATCTGGGTAGAAATTGAAAATATTCTGGATTCTTCATAATGTGAATACTTGGGACTTTAAAAAACTTACAAATTCCTTAGATAAGTATTTTAAAAGACTAAAACTTTGGGGTTTTTGTTTGTATAAATATTCAGTTAAAGAAAATATACACATAAAACATATTGTTTCCTTTTCTCTCTTTTTTTTCTTTTATGCCCCTGTGACAGAGTAAAAATAGTCTCCACATATCTTCTTTACCCTTCCCCAAGCTCCCACCCCAGCACATTAGTCTTTACAGTAGAGATTTCCCTTAAGAAATCAATATAGTCTTCAGTTATTTCATTCTCTTGATACTGGGTTAAAGCATTAAAACATCCCTTCTGGGTGTAACTTGTCACTCTCAGGTCTAATCTGATATACTCTACATAGGTTCCAACTCTTAGAATCACTGTTCTTGCTAGTGTATCTTATCTCTGCTCCCAAACTTAAACTGATTTCTGTTTCCCCAGGTCACTGATAAAATAATGTTTAAGCTTTTATTTTTCCTGAGGCTACTATCTTGGTTACCTGCCTTAACATTAAGTGATTTCTTAATGAAGAAATCACTCCATCTTTTTTTTCCTGGTTGTGAATATTCCCACTATATTAACAGAGTTGAATTATTAAAGCAAACTCATGAGAATCATAGCTCTTAACCAGCAGCAAATTGACAAATGATCCAAAGGATATAGGCAAGCATCAGGTACAGCCAAAGCATTCTTTTCCTAAAAGAGCCTGAACGCATCTGATGCAACACCCAAAAGTATCCCTTTTCTCCTCATTACAATATGTTTTGGCTTTGGAATAAATTATTAGTTATTGAACAATATATGGAGAAGTATCTTACAAAAGGAAATCATTTCCATTTTTTAACATCTTTTACATTGCACTAATTACACAGCTTAAACGACTATCCCTAATCTTCACCCAACCGTGCCACATAAATTTTAGGTTTATTTAGTCAACCTAGTTAGACCAGATGTATCCTTCTAAAATCATTTGTAGATAGAGACTCTCCTTTTGCTAGTAAATACCATTAATATATTTACAGAAGGTCTGGTCTAGGTCATGTATTCCAGGCCTCTCCATGATTGGATTCATTTTGCAGATCATCTTTGGAGCCCCTGGTATACAAGTTGAACTTTAGAATCAGAATTGATTCTAATGCAGAAAGTACTGGGTAAAAGAAAGTTCTTTGGAATGGCTATGCTTTTATATACAATTGGACGTACATGAATACCTGCTATGTCTTTTTTTCTTTCTTTTTTTGAGATGGAGTCTTACTCTGTCACCCGGGGTGAAGTGTAGTGGGACCATCTCAACTCACTGCCACCTCCACCTCCCAGGTTCAAGCAATTTTCCTGCCTCAGCCTCCAGAGTAGCTGGGACTACAGGTGCCACCACGCCTGGCTAATTTTTTGTATTTTTAGTAGAGGCGGGGTTTCACTGTGTTAGCCAGGATATTCTCAATCTCCTGACCTCGTGATCCGCCCGCCTCAGCCTCCCAAAGTGCTGGGACTACAGGCCTGAGCCACCGCTCCCGGCCAATACCCACTATATCTTATTGTCAGTGGAAAACCTACAGTTTCTGTGGTCAGGAAGAGTTCCTCAAATGGTATCTAAAGAAGGTACCTGATGATCTAGGGAGGTGTTTTATACACAATCAAGTTGTGCTTGTGCTTGTATTTTATCTTTTGCAAGTTTATTCACATGTACATGAGAAATAAGCCTACAAAGATAATTTAAGTTCAGCTCTCAGTGAGCCTTGAATTTCCTGTTCAAGGCTGGTGAACTTTTGAAGTCGAGTAAAGGAGTACTAACATAAAACTCATTCGGGAAAATTATCTTGAATTATCAGAAATTATCTTGATATCTTGAATATACCAGTGTAAAACAAGGAAACTAGTTACAGAGTTCTTATAATTTTCTTGGGTAAAAAGTGTAAGAGTTTGAACAAGAACATCGAGATGGGGGAAAAAGTTTTGTTGAAGTACATGTAGAGGTATACTGGATTTAGCATTCTTTTCATTGGAATGATTATGAGAGTCTTTTTGGTATTATGGAACTGTGAATAGTAGTTTAACTGGCTTATTTTAGTCACATTGGACTAAAAGAAGAAATTTCCAAATAATCTCTCCCGATATAAAAAGTTTATAAAATTTGTAATTAAAATGAATTCCTATGTACTGCTATTGGATATATTACTACAATGTGATTGTGCAAATTATATTACCCATTTCTATTTCTGTTTGTCGTGAAAAGCAAAACATTGTAAGTAAGAGTATGCTACTTGGTGATTGTAGTTGGATAACAGTACACTTAGGAAAGTCAGAATCCTAAGTTCAGAAAATTTTCCGGAAGTCTCTCATTAGGTCATTTTAGCTATAATAGATTTTTATTCCTCCCACACATACATAGTCTAAGCACAAAAATGGTTTTGGGATTGAGCATTTTTATAAGTATCTTCAAAATAAAGATATTAAATTACAAACCATTTTTTTCCTTCTATATTGGCTTATTTTCTTTAATTAAATTATATAGTGTTACTATTTTTTAAGTAGTACATATTTATGATTAAACTCTCATTTTAGGATACCGTAATGTTGACCTACTAGAAGTTTTTTAAACCCACATTTTATTTTGGCCAGAGAGAAGTATAGTCAGGAAAGATTATGGAGCTAGAGATGAAGACATCAGAATGTGAGTCTAGCAGCCTTCCAAAGAGAGCTAGGTTATGGTCAATTAATTTTTGCTTATATTTCTCTGAACTATTAGGCTTTTATAGTAACCACGTAAATTAGTCATTTCACAGAAGTTGAATGATAACATTCATTTTGCTTAACCTTTTCCATTTCCACAAATGTCTCTTCTTTTATTGAGAATAAAATGTTGGCCTTGTAACTTTTGATGTTTTTTGTTTTTTTTAAACAGCTTACTGCTGGTTGCAGGGGGGACAGTTCTGAAAATTTGTGATTTTGGTACAGCCTGTGACATTCAGACACACATGACCAATAACAAGGGGAGTGCTGCTTGGATGGCACCTGAAGTTTTTGAAGGTAAAATGGCAAAAGTATGGTATGTTTGATAATCTCCCTCACTCCTTGTGAATTCAATATGTTTTTATAGATTTTCCCCATTTCCATGGTTTTACTTCTGCATAATACATAAAGTATACAATGAAATCTAAGAGGATATTAAATATAGTGTTATATCCTAAATTTTATAGTAAGATTTAAATCTTCTATGCAGGTTCAAGCATATGTACAGTTGATCGTCATTGTTCACCAATTTCTTAATTGCAAAATTGCCTATTTGCTAAACTTTATTTGTAACACCAAAATTAATACTCATGGTGCTGTCATGGTTATTTGCAGACAGTGCTTTCATGTATTCGCAGACAGTGTTCATGCACTGAGCAGTGCACATTTTGAGTCATCTAACACATGTTCCCAGCTGAGCCTGAACAAGACAATGCTCTTCCGTCTTGTTTCAGCTCTCATGCTGTAAGCAGGTGTTTTTTTGTACCGTTTAGAGCCCTTTTTCATTTTTGTGATTTTTGTTGGTAATTTTGGTACTTAAAATGGCCCTCAAGCATAGTACTGCCTAAGTACAAGAAGGCTGTGATGTGTCTTAACAGACAGTATACATGTGTTAGATTATCTTCATTCAGGCATGAGTTACAGAAACGTTGGCTATGAGTTCAATGGTAATGAATCAACAGTATATAAGAATCAGGTGTCTTTAAGCAGAAACACACATGAAACAAGGTTATATATTGATCAGTTGACAAAAACGTGGTGACCAGAGGTGCACAGGAACCTACCCCTGTATTTTCCCTAGGAGCGATGATTCGGTCTTCACTAATTCAGTGTTCTCAGAAACTTTATAGAACATAAATACCGGGAATAATGAGAATTAACTGTGTTTTTGTATTGGTTTCCTAGCAATTAAAAATTGAGAGCCCTACAGTTTAAATGAGGATGCCTTAAAAAGAATGCAAGTGGCCGGGCGTGGTGGCTCAGGCCTGTAATCCCAGCACTTTGGGAGGCCGAGGCAGGCGGATCACGAGGTCAGGAGATCAAGACCATCCTGACTAACACGGTGAAACCCCATCTCTACTAAAAATACAAAAAATTAGCCAGGCGTAGTGGCCAGCGCCTGTAGTCCCAGCTACTCGGGAGGCTGAGGCAGGAGAATCACTTGAACCCGGGAGGCAGAGCTTGCAGTGAGCCGAGATTGCGCCACTGCACTCCAGCCTGGGTGACAGAGCGAGACTCCGTCTCAAAAAAAAAAAAAAAAGAATGCAAGTAATTGGACAGAAATAAGATACTAAGAATTACAGATAAATTGCTTGACCACCAATAAAAGTCAAGCTTATATGTTTACCTTCTTTTATACCTCCATATGTCACTGAAGTTCTAAAAGAATTGTCTGTAAATTATATACTAGGTTTCTGTATAAAAACATCAAATTATCTTTTAAATGAGAGAAGTGGAACTGAAGATGTGTGATTTGTATGTTAGGAAGTGTGAATGCCCATAAAATTCAGATACATTCAGTTAATCAGACTCTGGTTATAGCTTATTTCTTTTATTTTTGATGACTTTAAAGTTTTTGGGTTTTCTGTTTGTTTTTAGCCACCCCAGAGAAAGAGAAATTGCAACGCCACTAGTCACCTGAGTGGAGCTCTTTTGCCCTAAAATTCAATTTAATAATGAATGAACAATCAGGTGTTATATGACACAAGATTAAATAATGCCTCCTGTTTCATATACAGAATGTATACATTTGACATTGTTTTAAAATTATTTACTTATTTAATATACTTTTATGTGAGTTAAAATGACCTAATGTTACTGTATGTGGAGAGCAAAAAGATTTGTTTATACAAAAGATTAATTTTATTGCTCTAGACAACCCTTAATTGTCTAGAGCAACAAAATGCAGACTGTTAGGCTGTGTTTCTTCATTTCTGAAAGATGTCAGTCAACCTGTAGCCCAAATTAGATTATAGCATGGTTGTAGTGCTATATTACAGTGTACTGCTTTGCATGTAAAGCTATAGCTATAATAATTGTTCATTCTTACAGTGGGTTGAGTTTTTGTTTTTGGGAGATTATGAAGGGTGTTTACTGTGCTGATTCAACCACCTACTTAGTTTGTAAATTTTGCTGTGTAACTTGGGTTATCCATAATTTTCATTACTTACAACTTACATTTAAGTTACAAATTAAGAATTTCCCTTCACCATATATTGAGGAAGAAATTGTAACACTAAATTAGAAAGTTCTTCTGCTTTGATAGCAGAGTAGTGCTGTCCATCCCAGAATGGGAAGAAAATTTAAGATTAAAATGTAACAGAAAGGAGGCTAGGCACAATGGCTCATGCCTGTGATCCCAGCGCTTTGGGAGGCCAGAGCAGGAGGATCAGTTGAGCCCAGGAGTTTGAGACCAGCCTGGGCAGCAATGCAAGACCCCATCTCTACAAAAAATTTAGAAAATTAACCACTTATGCCAGCGCAAGCCTGTAGCTCCAGCTACTCAGGAGGATCACTTGAGCCCAAGAGTTTGAGGCTACACTGAGCTCCAGCCTGGATGAGAGTATGAGACCCTGTCTCAGAATAAAATAATAATGAACAACATAAAGGAACGTACAGATGTTTCATACTCTGCCCCAGAGAAAGTATCAGTCTAAATACATAAAAGTCAAGTCCTATGCCTCATGATGAAAAGATAGAAAATAACCAAGTTTCTGAAGTAGATTTTCTTAGTGTATCGTTGATACTTAATTCATTTAAAAATGTACTTGTTGAAAAGACAAAGTACTTCAGAAAGAGTAGTTTCTTAGTTCTATGTGTGACAGCCTTGTTTTTATCCATGATACCCATTCTCAAAATGTAAGCCATTGTTTCTGTAAGTCATGTGGAAAAATAGTCTTTAGGTTATATACCACCTTTTTTTTTCTAGGTAGTAATTACAGTGAAAAATGTGACGTCTTCAGCTGGGGTATTATTCTTTGGGAAGTGATAACGCGTCGGAAACCCTTTGATGAGATTGGTGGCCCAGCTTTCCGAATCATGTGGGCTGTTCATAATGGTTCGTAAAACGCAATTTTTCTTAAATGTACTTACTGTGTTTTCTACTTGGAAGACTGCTCCTGTCCCCTTCCCTAAAGAATATCATTTATCTGTAACATTAAAATGTACAATTCTTTGTTAAGAGACTCCTTTACCATTATCAGACTCTGCCCTGTCCCTGCCCCAGAGTCCAGCAGAGCAGGATTAAGAGTAGTCCTGGTCTACACATGCAGCTGAGGATGTTCACTGGCTGCGCTGATTAGGGAAAGGCCATCAGTACACAACCAGAGCCCACTGTCTAGGTTGGCTGTCTCTTAGGGAGAAACTTCAGGCTAGATCCTGGAAAAAATAAAAAACTACATACATAAAATCTCTGACATGGTTAATATAACTGGAGAGTTGTAGCCCTTTTCTCCTGAAGAAGCAAGGGCCTCATCAAGGAGAAAAAGCAAAGCATAATAATGCTTCACATATTGTTCCTGTTTATATTCTCACCTACCCTTAGAAGGTAAGTACTGTTGCCTCATTTTACAGATTAGGAAACTGAGGCCTAAAGAAGTTAAATAACTTGCTTAATATCACAAGATTAGTAAGTGGTAGAGCTGGGATTCAAATCCAGATGCTTCTGACTTGAATGCTCATATCTTCAGTCATATTGACTTACGGACTCAATGTCCTTGCATCCATCCTGTTTCTTTTATAGTTCTGGTATTGTTTTTAACCACATATGATGTTAGAATGCATCCTCTTCATTAGTAAAGTTACTTTACATTTGCTTGGGAAAATAGCTTTTCATGAAGGAAAATTACTTAGCTTCTTAACTTTAGCGCCACTCTTATTTCATTTCTATGCCTTATTTATAATCATGTAACTAATGGCCAGTTTTTTACATTATTCCACAAGTATAAAAACAAATGTCTGCCTAACTATTTAGGTTGTTCATAGATTTATCAAACAGTACCATCATCTGAGTAATCTTAGCTGTTTTTACCAGTTTCCTATACTGCCTTTAATATTACTACCATTAGTATCATTGTAGAGACTGTGACAGCATTGACCAGGACAGCTTGCTTGCTTGCTTTCTGTCAGTTTTCAGTAAATAATTGAATGTCCATGAGGTAAGGAATAAAAGAACTAACTTGTTAATTGATAAAATTACAAAGCACTTTTATTACTCCAATATGGATCTTAAACTACAAGATCTATAAAATAAATACCACTTTGGAAATATGTACAAAGAGTTTGCATCATTCTTTGGGTAAATACATTCTTCCCCTCTTCCTCTAATTTTCAACTGTAGGTACTCGACCACCACTGATAAAAAATTTACCTAAGCCCATTGAGAGCCTGATGACTCGTTGTTGGTCTAAAGATCCTTCCCAGCGCCCTTCAATGGAGGAAATTGTGAAAATAATGACTCACTTGATGCGGGTATAATCCTTCTTTTGAGGGGCTTTGGATTTAGGGGAATTTAATATGTGCTGAGTTTTAATGATATTCTGCTTTATATATTACTATGTTTTCTAAGTGAGAATGGGCATTTATTACTCATAGTCAGAAGAGGAAACATTATTTTGAGAGGGAAAATCTAGTTCTTTATCACTGGAAAGATGGCTGGACTAGGTTTCTAGACTTGCTTTTTTCTTTTTGCTTACATTAGTGGACAAGTATGTTTGTCCCTGGGCCTGTTGCCTCATCTGTAATGTGGGAGAAACTGAAATAATCTCTAAAGCCGTCACAGGACTTAGATACATTAATATTATGACTTCAATATATGCTAAACTAAATTTTACATTTTTCTGATGCCAATTTTCATCAAGCGTTTAGTCATTTATGCAAGGCAATAGGTTGCATTCTCAGACACATTTATTTGAGTGACTTTTACTATTTGGCCTATTATCAGGTTTTTATATCCCAGTAAAAAGTTAAACTTCCTTCTGTTTAGAAGAACCCTTTTTAAATTATTATCAAATTTTCCTAGTCTATGAATTAAGCACCATTAGAATTATTTGGAATATTTTACACGTCTGGTTTTTGGTACATTAACAAAAACTGTGAAGTGATATCTTGACTTTAAAAAGTTCACATATCTGTGAAAGTGCCTGAATTTTGGAACAGTTTGTTCAGTAGAAGAATCTTACAATCTTCTTAAATATAGACTAAGTGATTTCCTAAATGGTAAAAGGTTGTTTATTCAATCTATTAAAAATTTCTTAGGCAAAGCAGCTTGAACTAATCTACTAAAAGTTTACCATCATATTTGGATACCAGTCATATGTAGAACCTTTTGCATAAGAAAACAACTTAGTCTCTGTAGTCAGATTACTTAAAACTTTGGGATATGTAAGTTGTTGAAGTCTGTGCTTTGTCTAATTTGAGGAGAATACCTTTCCTTTTTTTCTCTAAATTCTAATATTTTTGTCCAGTATATACTTTGAATATTATGCCTCCAGTTTGTAGAAAGATATTCATAATCTATTCTCTTAATATTTAAAATGTTCTAACAATTATTCTATGGTATAATAGTCTCAGTTATCAGACTAACAGTCATTGCAACAATACGGAAGTTTACATCACTATTGTGAGAACATGAATATGTTTTATATAATTATGAGAAATGATACTATTTTATTTCATATGTTTCTCTAGAGAAATATTTGCTGTTTTCTTCAAGACTATCTAGACTCCAATGTAAGCTAGATTCTTAGGTAGGTGCATGGCATTGATCAAAGTTGAAATCCAAGAGTACATTATTGTAATCTTTGTAAAATAAAAAACTTAGGCACCTACAAATTTAGTATATACCTTAGGGAAAATAAAGCATTAACAGGATTTAATTTGTATTAAGGAAATTTTAAGCTGTGGTTTACTTTTTTATATATAGTACTTTCCAGGAGCAGATGAGCCATTACAGTATCCTTGTCAGTATTCAGATGAAGGACAGAGCAACTCTGCCACCAGTACAGGTAAATGGATAGATTGGAAGAGTATCGACTCGATTTTTCTTTCGTCTCTATTCCCGTGAAATTATAATCAAGAAGTAATGAATAATGTCCCCATTTGCATTTTAATTCCTTCATTTCATATGATTGACTGCAATTTAAGTTTACAGGTGCATCATTCTTCATGAAGATACCCTGATTAAAGAGTTATTGAAGACCTGCTTCCAAGTCTTGGAATTCCTACATAATTATGAATAAAAAGATGGCATATTGTATTGCAGTAAATGTCATTCTTAACTTTAAAGATAACTTTTAAATGGATACTACTAGATCAAGTGGTATTAGAAATTATTGTAAATGTATTTAACACATTTCTTCATCATGAACACCCTAATTTTTGTTCTTTTCTACAGAGACTCTGATTTAAGAAGCTATGTTAAAAGTTCCTTAGTTTTCCGAAATGTGAAGTAGTAGTGGGACATATAATTTGTGGTCATCAAAAAGATAGTAGAAATAATACTGTAACTTAGAAATATTGTACTTCTCAAAATATAGTGGCATTATAAGCATTTCATTATTAATTAAAACTAAAAACTATGTGTGTGTCTATATGCATATGTATTTACCCTGCATTTATTGACGAATACTTTTACTGATCTATTTCTCCCACCTCAAGAATAGTTTTATTTATTTTGAGATGGTTTATGGTTTGGCTAGTTATTCTCAAATTCCAGTTTTACTGAAAATATTTTGAGTTGCTCTGAATTCTAAAATGTACTTCTCTAAAATTCTATAATTTGCATCTCCCACGTCCTCCAAACCCTCTCTTGGTTTTCTTACTGTGACCTTGAGTTTTTTTAGCCTCCCACCTTTTCACTGGTCCTCAGTTCTCTTAGGTCCTTTTTTATTTCTCCCTCCACTTAATTCCAGTCAACTATTATAATTCCTTTGGGAATGATTTTCATCTTTCTAGCCTCTCTCTCAAGCTTGCTTGGCTAAACCACAAGCCTAATAAAAGCTAACACTCGGGTTACCCCTTGCCTGTACCAGTGCAGCTGAATATGGCTGGAGATATCCTCACATGCATGTTTAGTGCTATTGGACAGTTGTACTATATTGTAGTTCATCTCTTTCCTCCTATATGTCTTAATTTTATACTGTAGCCTCTCCTCGGGCTTCAAACACCTCCTCACCACTCCTCACTCTCAGCTGATTTTGTTTGCTCTTCATCTAAGAAAAGTGGAGTAATCAGAAGACAGCTTCCACAACATCTGTGCCCATCTACTCTGCCTTCTTCTGTTACTCTGGCTGAACTATCCATACTTCTGGCCAAAGGTGTACCTTTCTGCCTATGCATTATATCCCATCTGCATTATATCCCATCTACTTTTCTGAGCAATTCTCCTCTCTCTCTTGCATCATCAGCTTTAACTTTCTACTGGATCATTCCTAGAACATACGTAGTCTGTATTTGCATTCTCTAGCTTCTCTTTTCCCCCTCTTTCTTGAACCGACTCCATTCAGACATATTATGCCAGTACTTCAGAATTGTTCTTGTCAAGGTCACTAGTTATCTCTACATCACTACATTTAAGGAATCATTTTCATTTCTCATCTTGACTCTCAGTAGCACTTGATCTAATTCATTACTTTCTCCTTCTTACACACAGCACTTTATTCAGTTGGCCTCCGAGATACCATACTAGCCTAGATTCCATCTTACATCTCTGGCCATCTGTTCTCAGTTTTCTTTGCTGGTTATTCCTCATCTCCCCAACCTAGAAATGTTGAAGTGCCCAGGGCCCAGTCATTTGGCTTCTTCACTTATCTGTCTGCACTCATTTCCTTGGTAACCTCATCCAGTATTGTGGCATTATATACCATCTGCTGGCTCATAATTTTTTCCATCTTATACCTGAACTCTATACTCATATATCCAACTACTTTCTTTACATCTACTAGAAACTCAGTATTTTCCAAACAGAGTTCCTGATACTTCCTTCAAACTCAATCTTCCTGTAGTCTTTCCCCATCTCAATTAATAGCCCTCAGTTCTTCTACTAGCTCAGGTTAAAAACCTTAAGTTATTCTTGACTATTAGAAGACTATTTAGGCATCTTGGTTCCTTTTTGTGCTAGCCTTAAGTTTTGCTTAAAATGGGTTTGTTTGGATATCTTCATTAGCTTGAAAAGTCTTATTTCTGTTCCTGCCTGGCTAGTTTATAAAAGAATGTAAGTTACATAATACTAAGTGAAGCATTTTTATTATTTCCAACCAGTAGTCATAAATGTTTCTGCTTTTCCTAGGCTCATTCATGGACATTGCTTCTACAAATACGAGTAATAAAAGTGACACTAATATGGAGCAAGTTCCTGCCACAAATGATACTATTAAGCGCTTAGAGTCAAAACTGTTGAAAAATCAGGCAAAGCAACAGGTTTGTTTTGTTATTACAAGTAAAATTGGTAACCTGTTAACAGTAGTCACAATATTATACTAAATGAAATTAATTATTTACCATCTTCTATTTTATAAATCCTGAATTTTCTTCCTGAAACATATAGAAGAGCTTACAAATAGAGACTTGTAATGAGATTCTCCTACCATTTATTACCAAATGGTTTTTCCTTCTAATGATTGCTACCTTTGCCAACTCTAACTCCCTATCTATAATAATCCTTAAATGTAATGGTTGATGGTTAAAAATGTAAAACGGATATATTTTGGCTGTGCTGCCCAGTTAGAGGAGTTGTCCTAAGTGTATCATTTCATGCTATTCAGATTTATATTTTTGCCGTTGTTGATTTTTAAAAATATTGTAAGGAGTGAGTTTATTCATTTTGCCTGAGGCATTTAGGTTAATGAATAATTGGGGCTTTTAGCCCCAGTTCTAGTGACTACTCTTTCATAAAAACAGTATCTGCAGCTTGCTTTCCCTTACTGTTGTAGCTCCCTCTCGTGCAAACTTCCCTCTCCTTTCAGAGCAGAACAGGATCCATCAGAATCCTACTTGCCATCTTCCTCCTTTTAGGTTGCCTAAGACTGCTAAATCTAAAGAACTTCAGTAATTCAGATTGACCTGTAATTTTAACAGAGTGAATCTGGACGTTTAAGCTTGGGAGCCTCCCGTGGGAGCAGTGTGGAGAGCTTGCCCCCAACCTCTGAGGGAAAGAGGATGAGTGCTGACATGTCTGAAATAGAAGCTAGGATCGCTGCAACCACAGGTAAAAAGGAACTACAAGTCTGAAGAGTGAAATGTATATAAGCCTTTTTGGCCATGGTAGTTTCAGTTGTCAGAGGTTTTGTGTGTGTGTCTTTTTTTTTTTTTTTTAAATAGGAAGTAGGTTTACAATATATTTTTCTAAGTTACTAGCAATAATTTTGCATTTATCTCAAATTCCAAATAAGGAAGGTATGACTTGTAAAATTATTTGGATGAGAAAGTATGCCTTCCTCATTTACAGATTTTATCAAATGTAATTCTTTCTGCTCAAACATGAGTTGAAAGTCTGAGTGAGAAATTCTGCCAAAACCGGAATATTTTGGGGATTTTGAGTGATACTACTAGATTTTTGTGCTGAACTCTAATAATAGCAAATATTTTGTTTCAAATTTAACAGAAAAATGTATTCCAGATCCACGTATGATTTGACCTTCTATCTGCTCCTTCATTCCAGTGACAAAATATTAGCTAAGCTGGTTATGGTTAATTTTTTTAATTGTAAAGTAAAAGATCATAATTTTATTGGATCTTGGAAAAGCTAGCACTTAAATTCCATTGTTCAGTTCTTAAAATTATTAATCATGGAAGAACTGGTCAGCACAAAAACAATTACATGTTTTGTTACCTAAGTAAACTGACAACCTAATTTTCTGACCAGGTTTCATTTTAGTAATGCTGGTTTAGTTTGGACTTTGTTGTTTTTTGCTGATTCTTTCCAGGGATTGGGGGGAGCTGATTTTAAAAGTAAACACATTTCTGTTGTGGAAAATGTGGAAATGTAAACAAGCCAAAAAAAACTTACATAATTACCCCACTCAGAGATAAACACTTAACATTTTTGTGTATTTACCCCAGTCTTTTAACTATATATATACGTATAAATGTATATTTCTATGTGTATTTGCATCTTTTTTAACTTAGCTAACCAATTTTTTAGGTATTTTTTTCACTTATTTGGTTTTTTTCTAAATAGAATATTCTCATTGTGTGTGGAGCTCTTTCAGAAAGAAGTTGTCAAGATGGACCATCATACTATACTTGTCTTCAACTAATCGTGATCATTGATTTTTATCAGCTAGTATTAGAATCCGTTAGATATAACAGATTTCCAAAATAACAGTGTCTATAACACATAAGCATTATTTTTCACACATAAACAAGTCTGAAGGTAGTGGGCTCTGTAATCTTGAACTAACTGGTCTCCTATTTCTGTGCCGTAATCCCTATTGTATAGCTTCCATTCTCAAAGTTATCCTGTGCACCAAAATGGTTGTTAAAGTTCCCTTTCATCACTTCTACATTCCAGGCAGCAGGAAGGAAGACATGGGGGTAGGGCAAATAGGCATCCAAGTTCTTTGAAGGAACATTCCCAGATGCCTCTCCTAACAATGTCCACATGTCATTGGTCAGAGTAACATGGTCGAATGGCTACACGTAGCTGCAAGGGAAGAGGAGATCTGCCCTCTTTTATCTGATGACTTTTCTGTCCTAAATAAAATCAGAGTACTATTGCTAAAACAGAAGGGAAGAGTAGAGACCGGCAGAAGATAGCTGTGTCTGCCACAGATGGATCTTCAGAAACTATCAAGTTGAGAAGTCACCAGCCACTGACAAGCCCAGAGTCTCCATGAATCACAAGTATTTCTTCAGAGCAGGGTTGTCTCACTGTAGTGTCAGATGAACCCTACTCACAGGGACATACCCTCACGCTTTGAGGAACCCTTTTCACTTCAGGCATGTTATTAAGGATAGATCTGCCACATTCTGATTGCTGTCTCAAAACTGAAAATTGTTATAATAATGGTTTCATGTCTTTGCTGGTATCATATTTCTAGTCAAGCACTGGTTTTTTATTATTATTTACAGAAATGACTTTGCTAGAAGGATAACCACACACATTAAAATTACCCTATCTTTTTTTGCCTAAATGTAGAACAAATGCTATTGTACATCCTTTGAGCTTTACACAATTTATATTTTTTCATGAATTGTCTTACTTGGAAAGATTCATACTTTCCAGCCTTTTGACAGACTTTGTGTTTACTGTGAATGTACCCTAAACTTTGGAAAATATAATAAATATTTGGTTTACTAGAAATATGTATGATTACAAAAGTATATACATTTCACACTTTGATTCAATAATTAGTATTTAATCATTGAATTTTACTTTATAGCACACTTCAAGAATCACCTAACTTGAACATATATTCCTGTGTTTGTGTAATTAAAACAAATATGACTACTTACTTTTTAATGCCTTTCTTCCTTTCCTCCTTCGTTCCCCCACCCCCATCACATATCAGTGATTTCACTTAAGTAGACTGTTTCTATGAATATATTTGAAATTTTGCTCCCTCATTACCCTGCAGCTTTGTCTCTGTTCTTTTTATTTTTTCTGCTGATTAAAACCAGTGTGTAAGACATCTTGTATTTGGTAGTTGTTTGCTCTTTAATCTCGCCTTTTCTGAGCATGGATGAAAAGTTAGGTAGTTCTGCATGCCATTCTGCATGAAATGTTATTAACATGAACTATTTGAAAATGAGTCTATTTTTGTAGTTAATCATTTTCTGTGTTACTGTTTGTGGTTGTTTGCATGTATACTGTATATATGTGTTTTTGCAGCCTATTCCAAGCCTAAACGGGGCCACCGTAAAACCGCTTCATTTGGCAACATTCTGGATGTCCCTGAGATCGTCATATCAGGTATCACAGACCACCTGAGTTGGTCTAATAGCTGTGGAACCAGAATAATGATCCCTGGTACTTGTAAAATGCTTCTTGCTCCAATTTTCCAATTTTTACAGGACATGAAAAATGGATACCTTGCATGCAATAATTAGGGAGACATATTGAAAAACTACATTTATTCTGAAGCAGTCTTGAAAAGATACCTCTGATCTGCAATAAATGAGGATAAAATAGAAGAGAAAGTAAACCTTTTTGGAGAAGGGAGAACACCAACCCAGAATTCTACCAACTTCCTCTCTACTTTTAAGTGAGCACATGAGCTTAAACCCAGACCTTTTTTGCACCCAACAGAAAGAGGAAACTCCTAATTAAAATTTGTTCTTTTCCTTGGCTCCTTTCCTTCCTGAGTTACTGCTTTTGGGGTCCCCTCTAGACTTTCTATCCTAGCCTCTTTCTGTTGGTAGCAAGTGAATACGAAGTTGAGAGAAGAGAGTTGCTAAATAGCATTTCGCCTTAACCTAGAAAACAAAAAGTAAAGCTAAATGAGATGTGCTGTTTTGCAGGGTACCTTGCCAAAGAATCATGTAAAATAATTGGTCAATTCTGATTTTTGTGTATTATCAGGAAAATCTCATAAATTACATGTTTTTATACCTAACTTACACATGGTACTTTAGTGTCTAAAATTGGTAAACTGCTTTATTCTTATGGTGATCATTTCGTAGATAAATATGTTACCATTTTTAATAGAGATTTAAATGGCATATTGACCTTCAATATTGATTAATGTGTTATCAAAATGATCATTTATTTATCCCTTTAGGTTTTTCTCTACCTCTTTACCCAAAATCTTGATAAGGAAATACATATTTTCCACACATGTTCATGAGTGTGAGTTGGATGAATTCTTCAGCACGCTGTCTTTTACCTGTGATTGTTTTTAGTAGTGTTGATACTCTAGTTGAATACTTAATGGTTATTTTCTCCTCTACTAAACTGAAAACTGTGTGAGGATAGAAACCATATTTTTGTGCATTATTTTTTTGTTGGTGGTGGTGGTTATTATTGATTTTATCAGCAGTTGCTGGCTCAGTGCTTCACATATTAAGCATATTAACATAGTGTTTAATAAATATGTTTATTAAGTAAATGAACAGACTTACTAAGCATCTCCACTGGTGAGGGACTAGCATACAAAAACAAAAATATGAATTATACAATTCTTAGGTGCCATTTTGTCTGTACAAAACTATTTTATATTTATTTTTCCCTGGTTATCAAAGTGGTTTCTTATTTTACAACATCATCACTATTGCTATTTAAAGAATAGAGTTAACCCATTTTTCACTTGGTGATTTGTACTTATTGAATCTGGACTGCTTTAGAAATTAACAAAGAGATTATTTTACATGGAGATCATTTTACCTACATACTGAAAGGTACTGTGTATAAGGGTCTAGTACTTTAGAGAGGTGGAAGCATTTAAACTTGCATACTGCTGAACTGTGATTCCCTTAAATGTTTGAGGGAATCAGGAAAACTTAGACAGTTGGCAGTATAATCTTATGGCTAAGCATTAAGAATAAATTTATATGTGGCAGTATAGCCCATACTGTACAAGCTAACGGGGGAGGGAAAAATAAGGAAAGAATAATAGTTTGCAACTGTCAGGTACTGCTGGCATCTAGTAGACAGAAACCAGGGATGCTGCTAAACATCCTGATTTGTACCAGGCAGTCTCCTCCAACAAAGAATGATCTGATCCAGCCCAAAATGTCAACAGTGCTGAGGCTGAACCCCCCCGATTAGATGTTCTTTGTGCCCTACAAAGTAGCTTAAAGTACATATTATTTCACCTTTTTGACAACCTTATAACTAGGTTATCAGATGAAATTAAAGCCGTTTAACAGATGAAGAACTTAGATCTGATGATGTGTAGTAGTTTTTACAGAATCATATAGCCAGGACCATGACCTGGATCTTTGACTCCAAATCACATCCATTTTTTGTTCTTTTGTGTAAGTCAGAGAAGCTAGAGTAATTTCTTCTTGCTTTCTCTTAGTGTTCACATTAAGGAGAGCTCTTCAGCCAGGGAGATCCTCTTTTATGACATTGGGCCTTTATGGAATCAGGTAACCTTAATTCTCTTAATTGCCAGAGCAGCAGTGCTATTCATGTGAAAATATTATTCAGTAATACCTTTAATTTTTTTTTTTTTTTTTTTTTTGAGACGAGTCTCGCTCTGTGTCCAGGCTAGAGTGCAGTGGCGCAATCTCGCTCACTGCAAGCTCCGCCTCCTGGGATCACGCCATTTCTCCTGCTTCAGCCTCCGGAGTAGCTGGGTCTACAGGCGCCCGCCACCGCGCCCGGCTAATTTTTTTTTTTTTTGAGACGGAGCCTCGCTCTGTCACCCAGGCTGGAGTGCAGTGGCGCGATCTCGCCTCACTGCAAGCTCCGCCTCCTGGGTTTACGCCATTCTCCTGCCTCAGCCTCCTGAGTAGCTGGGACTACAGGTGCCCGCCACCTCGCCCAGCTAGTTTTTTGTATTTTTAGTAGAGACTGGGTTTCACCGTGTTAGCCAGGATGGTCTCGATCTCCTGACCTTGTGATCTGCCCGCCTCGGCCTCCCAAAGTAATACCTTTTATTAAACATTCTTTTTAGGCTTCTCCCCCCTCAGATATCAAACATTAACTTACTCAGATGCACTTTTTTTAATAGAAGAATACAAGCTGTAGAATTGATACTAGTGGACATAAAAGCCAGTTATGAATGTGCTCATAGGTAATATTTTTTAATTAAATATAAAAATATCGCCCACCCTGTGGGAATATCTCAGATTTCATACATGACATTTTGATTATAAAGAAGGGTGATAGTTAATTTCCAAAATTTCTTAATACTTTCTAGAATTTTTTTTGTTCTAAGTGGATTTCCCACAAGCTTTATGGTATTAGCAAACACGTCTTGATATATTCAAACTGTTTAATTAACATCAAAACCCAATTGCAAGCATTCTTTTTAAATATAGCTTTTTTTAAATCTTATTTATATGGATAAGTAGTTTCAATAATACTTCCCTTTGGCCAAGTGCAATATACTACGTCTAATGTACTTCTTGGAATGAACTACCTCTCTTAATAAAAGCAATCCTTCAAGCATCACAAAAAGATTTTGTATATACATCTTTATAGTCACTAAAATGTCCAACCTAGTCATAGATAAAGAAATGCGAAGACCCTAATCTTGTTTTTTGCTTGTTTTTCAAAATATGTATACTATGCCATCAGTCAAATGTGAAAGAAAAAGCAACTTAGCAAAACAGCAGTATTCATCAATTTAGTAGTCTCTCAGGTCATACAGAAATTAACCTTTAATACCTTAGGACTCCCTGTGGGTCAGACTGTACAATTTTTTATACCTCTTCTACCATATCACTGGCTCTGAAGAAGAATTGGCAAACCTTTGTATGGTAATCCTTCCTTCTTTCCACTGTCCATCTGCCCTTAGAAGAATGAGCTTTATAGATTAGCCTGGCTCCTTTTTACAGGGAAGACACGCAGCTAAAAGCAAATTACCAGTAGAATGTGTGACATTTTGCTGACTCTTCCTTTGTAGAGGAGGTCCTGCCAAGCGGCAGTGTGCTACCTAAGCAAAGTAAATGTAAATGTGGAAGTTTGTTGCCCAGTATTTAGACCATTTGAACTACAGTTTTCTAATGCATTTGCTTGCTGATAAGTTGGAAGGGACTTAGAGAAAAAGATAGATTTTCTTAAATGTTTTTTGTTAAAACTTGAGTTTTAAAAACCATATCTTTTCTCCTTTCAGCCAGTACATCTAATTTGTTACGCTTATATTTGAAGAAAAGGAATGGGTGGCAGATTATTGGATTCCTTGAAGTTTTTCTAGGTTTTTTTGGTTCTAGGACTTTAATATGGGCAGTAAGAACATAGATCTTTGTTTTGCTTGGATTTTCTTTACTTTCCCCCGTATTTTCCTTTTGTCACTATCCAAGCTTCCAAGAATCTATTTTTCACCCACCTTCATCTCAAATACACAAATGAAATAGATTATTGTGATTGTGAAACTATATAATACATTCAATGCAGTTCATCTGATGTTAGAAGAATACCTAAGTTTTACATTTCTTTTAAAAATCCAAGTGTCAAAGAGGAACAGGTAGAATGCCTAAATATTACCAAAAAAGAGGAACAAACTTTTCCAGTTTAATATGTAGAGTAAGAGAATAAGTAGTTAAGAAAGCGAATTTTTTTTCATGTTTGTAGCTTCAATAATGGAAGATGGGCAGCTCTGCTCTGGAGCCTTTGTGTGAGTAGTTATAGTATTTAAGGAAATAAACTGTAATGATAATGCATTCTAAAACCTACTGGAAAAAAATACTGTCATATGCATATATACTTACCACTTATAAACGATTTAATTAAACATTAGTCTTCTGCACTTCTACTCTGATATAAAATTTGTTGTACATGGTTCATACCTGCTTGTTTGCTTTTGTAAAGTGAAACTGGTTTCCCAAATGTGATATGCAAGAGTAAAATTTTCTAAATTACAGAAATTTTTAATGCTATTATATCATCATAGATAATTCTGAATTTATTTCTTAGTTCAGATTAGATTATAATGTTTGATTTCGTTTTAAGTACTTGAAAACTATCCATTCTATAGATGAGCATTGCTTTGAAGTGCTTCAATTTGAGAACCTTGAACATTGTACCTTTTGTTATTTCTAAGCCCAAATAATATAGCATAACATTCGAGAGCAATAAAATGCCTTGACCAAAGAGGATTTTCTGTCTTACATACTGTTCTTAAGGATATGCAAGAGAAGATTGAATATACAAATGTTTTTGAGTCAGATCTTACTGAAATATGTAAGATTTTTGTCTAGTTTCCTGAAGAGCCTGAACTTAATTGATATTTATTGTTTGTAATATCATTCTTAAAGCTAAAAAGAAACCTTAGGTGTCCTTATGATTTCAGCCGCATTTAGATCAAAAACTTAACACGTATTTGCTTTTAATTTCAGTCAAGGACGTTTAGCTCTATTGTATATTGGTTTTTTAACTTTTTTACTAAGAGTATGATACGTAGTAAATTGTAATAAGTAGAATGTAGAAAGGCCCAAACGTTTTAACAGAAAAATAGATGAATAGTTAGGCTTCTAATACTTGTATCTTGTTGCCCTCCTTCAGAAGTTTCAAATGTCAGATACTGGCAAATAAATTACCTAGGTGGGGAGGGCTTTATAGAATGCTTAAACAACTGGAAGCAGAGATACTTTTCAAGGACATGTGAGCACTATTTTGCTTTCTCCACCAGGATGAAAAGATCACTCTTTTAATACTATATTTGGTTCAAGGGCTGTTCAATAACTAATGTTTGTAAGCCTATCTTTAACTGGAAGCATGTCAGTTATTAAATATTTCCCCCAAACTACTGCAGCACCAATATGAAGAGGCAATGAGAGACAGAATTGAGTTTTTCTAGATCTGGCAAGTTCTTACCTAGCACAGGTGGTGTCATTAGCAGTTGTAAGCCTTTGATAGGGATCCTGGGGTTAAGGGGTGCTATATACTAAGATGTACTGTACTAGTTTCTGTATATAGCCACCTCACTTTCAATAAAATTCTGTATTTGTGGCAAATTAAATAGGGAAGTTAATCTAACTTATAATGAATATTTAGGTGGCCTTTCTGCCATATTGAATAGTCTACCAAGATCACTTTTTGTAACCTAAAAAAATTCAACTCTAACCTAATAAAACGGTTTTATTGCAAAGCAAATAAACCACCTGACCAACTTTTCCAGTGAAAGAGCCAGAGTTTGTTGAAATTAGTAAAGAAATATGAAACTTTGGCCACCTAAATGAGAACATATATTTTAAAATTACATGTTCAGTTTACCATAAAGCAGTAATGTGATGCTACTATATCATGCTATGCATTTTTTTTTTAATCTTGGGTATTTTACACATGAAGAGAATGGTGTCCCTTAATTTGTAATACTCAAAACTTGTGATTCTCAAAATTTCTAACATTTAGGTTAAGAGAGGTCTCCCGGAAAATGTAGTGCTGATTTTTACATGAAGACAGTCTTCAGGAAGTTTTAAAGTAGAAAATAAGAGTAGTGTAAGTCAAGGAAAACTATGAGCTTAACTGATAAGAAAAATTATAGGAGTGACTGTCTGGGATCTAAGCCAGCAGTCTCTGGAAGAACTCCGGGATAACTTTTAAATACCAGCTCAGGAAATCAGTTGTACTTAAAAGAGCAGCTTTTTTGAAGAGGAGCTCTGTCTTAATGAAATTACTGTAAAAAGAATGGAACTGACCCCTAAGTTGCTTTCTATTTGCAGGGGGCAGGAGTGCAGATTTAGTATGCACTGGCAATGTGATGTATTCTTAGAAGTCATTCTAAAAAGTGTAATTTGTTCTGTATTATAAGACATGAACATTCCAGAATTCATTACAGAATGAAATACTCAAGATAGCACATGCAGGTTTCAGATTCCTTGATCAGGCATCTGTTTACATCATGCTGTCCTCATTTCTACTACTTTTTCATCTACACTACCATGTATAATATAGGTATGTACATATCAAAGGACCAAAAAAGGTAAAATGAGTGAATGTCTAAATTAGTATTCTGTTGCAAAAAACTTCAGAATCAATTCAAATTTACTGAGAACACACCCAGTAATTTTCATTTGAAGTAATAGGAGGTTGATTTTTCTTACATTCATATTTCTAAATTATGACTTAAAATTTAATATTGGAGCAACAAGTATTTGTTGATTGCAATCCTGTTTTGCTTTGTCTGAACTATCTGCCAGATGGTTTCTGCCATGGTTGTGCTAATTAAAATGCATTGCCTAACACTGGCTTGCTTTGATTCATGTGGTAGCTTAAAGATTTTTCGTTTTATGGCATTTGTTAACTGTCAGCTCTTCTTTACCTTACTTCCTTAAAAGTTTTTACTTCCCCTTTCTCCTATTCTTCCACCTAAATTTGAGTTCAGTTTTTGTTGTTATTGCAATGGTGATGTAATGGTTTATAGACACATGTGTTGGGTGGTTCCTCAGATTCACAAATGTTGCCATGTTGCTAATCTGAAAAGAGAATTCCAGACACTTTTTCAAGCCTGTCTCATCACCGCTAATTTTAGAATGAGTGTGTTGAATGAAATGTGCCTAAAATTGCTTATTAGTCATGGTTGTGGGGATCCTTTTTGTCCTCGGGAAACAGGGGTAGTTGAAAGTATTCATAAAAGTGATCTAGTGGGTCTAATTCAATACATGCACAGTTGTTTTAATTTGTAATGAAAAGTTGAAATTTTTGGAATAAAATGACATTTGAAGTAAATTTGAATTCAAATTATGCAAAGAATCATAAAACATAACTTAAAATGGAAAAAACTGATGATGTCTTACATTTGCAAGAGGAGTTACAAATTTGAGTTTTTATATTCACTACATATATTATTCCATTAAACATTCTTATTCCATTGTAAGGTCCTTTTAGTTTATCTGCAGCATAATAATGGGGTCATGTGGGTTAAGGTGCTAAGTTATATTGCCGATTGGTTTTAAAAAGATGTTTCTATGAAAGATTCTGGAAGTCTAAAATTTTAAGAATGAATTCTGTCTACTAATCAGGAAACTACAATTAGAGTGAGTACATGTTCTAACTGTTGCCACTAGTTGAGAAATTACATAATACAGATTTCAGAGTCAAAAGAATTTTGAGTATTGTATCAGCTGTTACTCAGTATTTTGGTGTTTCCTTTTAGACAGTTGATCTTTCATGTTAGAAGATACTGCATAAACAGCCTTATTCCCAAATAAAAGTGCTAAGTGAAGCTATTGCTCAATTCATTGTTTTGCTGAGGACTTATATGTGTATAATTCTTTCATAAATTGATTTTTAATTAAATAAATTATAAGCATAGAAATTTCTAAAGCAGAATTAACAAAATAGCCCATTTCAACAAGCTGTGTATTTGAGAACAGAGTGACAGTTATTAACATCCAGTGGGAAAGTAAGAGTTGTTGTTCACAAATAATAAATTACTGGATTCTGACAAAGACTAATGGGGATTAAGTAAGCGTGACTCAGTATAATAAATTTAAGCCTAAGCATCTTTTAGACCCTGAAATGAAAAAGATATTGCTGCCAGTTAAAGTCAGTTGTGTCTTACAACCTGCTAGCTGTCTTGCTGTAAAAACTGTAACGTAAGGCCCTTGAAATAGATGCCGTCATCAGCCCCAGCCCCCAAGCATTCATCTATTTAAACACATGACAGAAGATGGTGGAAGAGAGTTCAGCAGCTATTCATGTGGTAGAAGTGGTTATTGTATTAGGACATACTCTGTTGTAGGCCAGCAACTTTTGAGTTAAAACACTGCAGCTGTTTCTCTTCCTTTCTTTACATCTTTCTCTTCTTTTTTTTTTTTTCTTAGCAATAAACTCACTTTTTTCCCCCCACAAACATTTTGTGTAGATACAAGGAGCAACAAATTCCAACTTTCTGCTGTAGCAATTACACCCTTTTTGTCTGTTTGAATAGATTTTAGTGTTTTACTTTTTTTCTTCTTTTTAAAGGCAACGGACAGCCAAGACGTAGATCCATCCAAGACTTGACTGTAACTGGAACAGAACCTGGTCAGGTAAGACAACATTCAAATTTTCTATCTTTGAAGAATACTAGGCAGAAACCAAGAATTAACTGTAATCTACTCTGCAAAACTAGTTTTATGAGTTGACCTAAAGTTGTGATAGAGAAATTCATTGCACCTGAACTTAAACACTTAGGGGGGAAAAAACATAGGTGCCATTGTTAATTTAACTTGAAAGATAATTTCTGAAAGTAGGTTTATTAAACTCCATGAAAAAGTAAATTGTTCTTTAGCACTGTATATATGTTATATGGTTTTTATATGTTTTAGTAAGTATTCAATTTTATAATGTAATGATTTATCATTAAAGTGTCCTTTAAAGTTAATCATTAGTGTGTCTCCTTTTTACTAATAAGGGTAACAAACATTTCCCCAATAAGTTGCTACTCCTCTAGGGCCACATAGGGCATTGGCATACGTGGAGAACTCTAACATCTTTTAACTTGGCATATCCACTGGATTAATATTTTTTTCAAATATCCTTAAGATAATATTTACTGAGCAAATGTGTAAACTCTCGAAAGCTTCTATTCCAGTTGTTAAGATTTCATTGTTTATATTTCTGGCTCCTCCTCTGAACTCTCCTTACCTCTTTATTACTGCTTTGCAGATGATGCAGACAGTGTTATAATTTAAGCCATTACTGATTAGTGCAGAGTTTTAACCCACCAGGTATATAAAAGTAGCTCAATCATTGTTTTTTCTGTTATTCAGATTAATACACTTGACATATATAATTTATTATATACTATATTCTGTAAAATGAACGAAGATTAATTATGAGGTGTTTGTTTTCAGCTGTATAAGTTTTATGAGAGCAGCGTAAAAGTAATGAAATTAATAAAGTAATGAAATGATTATGTATTAAGAAGTATTAAGCATTAAATTATTCAGTATTAAGTAATTACTTCATGATCCATATTTCTATAAAATTTTACCATTTATATATTAAAAACAATCTGATGTAATTTATGATAATGTATATTAGTACTTGTCATCCTAAAAAGGTATTTTATTATTATATCATTTTCATAATATACTTTAAATTTTGGAGATTCTTTGTAGTCATTAATAAAAAAGCCTTTTATACCCATCAACTTAACCAGCTTACCAAAAACCACTTCAAATATTTAAGTGGTGAATATCCTTGATCTTCATTTATATCTGGAAATATGTTTATTTCACAAAATGCTTATAAACACACATATATAAATAAAATATATATAGACACATTAATTTATTATGTTTTGTGATACTAGTGACTCTAAATCTTGATTTCATTATTTAATGATAGTTTTTTTTCAGTATATCTGTTTTGTTAAGACCCCAGAACTTTTGGCTGAAGTTTCTCATTTTCTCCCCCTCAGATACTTAAAAGTTGTAATTAGCCCATTTAGTAACAGATAGTTTGACATCTGCTATTTGCTTTGATTCTTTGGAGGCTTGATGAGCTCAGCCTTTTAAACTCTGTTTACTATTGCCACTGATATTCCAGTTATGAGAACTTCTAGCCAAGTGTTTGACTAGGAATGAGAAGCTTGCCCTAAGACATATCAGGAGCAGCTACTAGTTTGAAAGCTTTTCTGTAGACTCTAGAATAAAGGTGTTGCCATAATTCAGGACTGATCTTCCCACACCAGGTCTTACTTATTTCTTCACAAGTTCCACATTATTTGAGATTTTGGTTGTTATCCTTTTAATTCACAATACCTTCAGGTAGTAAAACGCTGGAACTGAGGCCAACTATGAGTGTGGGACAGTTATTTGTGGAACTGTCATAGACCACTCTGAAAGATTTGGGGTGAGGGAGAGTTTGATATGGCAGTAAAACCTGTTTTGAAACAGGTGATATATGACCATTGTGTAGCCACATTTTAAAACTGATCCACTCTTTCAAAATTATTTCTGTTATAACCTTAAAATACCTAATGTTCAGCTTGGCATGAGGGTGGCAAATACTAATCCTAATGTGCTATGAAAACTTTTCTCCCAAAAAGTGTATGATAAGTGACCATTAAATCTTTTAAATTACTCACAAAGATAATATTCATTTGAGGAAGAAAAGTATTCACAATATGTGTTTTCAAAATTGGAAGGTGCCGTCCTTTTTGAAGTCTGGCTAAGTGTGATTAGGCAGATGCTCAGAGTTAATTTCTTTTTCTGGCCATGGGAATGCATGAAGAAAAGACTCTGGCCCACTGAGTACAATCATCAGAGAAGAGAGAGAGAACTTCCTAATAAAATGTAATAACATTACATCTTGTAGAGGAAAGTAAACTGATTGTACTGTGGCTCTTGACTCAAAACATAATCTTAGTAAAATCACTTAGAATTTCCAACTGTAAACTAAAATTAAATTGGTTGTTTTTCTGCTGCCATCCATTTGAGAGGAATAGTAAATGAAGCAAGCTTCTTAATTAAAAGTAATGATATAAGTATAGTTGTAGGCCGGGCGCGGTGGCTGAAGCCTGTAATCCCAGCACTTTGGGAGGCCGAGACGGGCGGATCACGAGGTCAGGAGATCGAGACCATCCTGGCTAACACGGTGAAACCCCGTCTCTACTAA